>NC_056730.1:396054743-396304743 GCF_019279795.1 Protopterus annectens | reverse complement strand
GTGTGTGTGTGTGTATATATATATATATATATATATATATATATATATATATATATATAAATGTATGTAATTTAGGTTTACTATTACTGTTCACATGTTCAATGTTTACAACACTGCTTAGCCTCAAATATCAGATCTAAGTCAATCGAAGTCTAATTCAATTTCTGCAGTACAAAATCCCCTTAGCAGTAGGCAGTACGGACTAGATCTGTATTGCAGAGCGCTGACTCTAATGGTTTTGCAGGGGGGCAAGCCCCCCTGCACCCCCACACCCCCTGCCACTTATATATTCCAACTCTGAGATTGCACTACAGTGCAGGTAAAGGTAACTCTCCCAATCCGCACTGTCCCTTGATCTCAATGTATGCAGACTGCAGGGATACCTTTAGCCAACAGTGTAAAGTTTGACTGTATATTAACAGTCGCTCTTCTAGAGTCGACATTGCAATGTTCTCCTAAAGGCATCTCTGCATTCTGACGATCGCACTTCAGTTCCACACAAGTCACACTCAACATATTGATAGTAAACCTGTAGTTTACGTATTATATATATTTGTATATATGTGGGTGTGTGTATATTATATTTATCTTTGTTCTTGTATATGTGTGTATGTTTGTGTGTGCGTGTGTGTGTTTATATGTATCTATATCTATAGATAGATTGATAGCTAGAGATCTTGATATTGGCTCAAAAAATACACTCATCCCTAAATACTGAAATAAATGCTTTTCTTTCTTAGATCCATAGAACATGGTTTTGCCTCAAGGGCCTTTTCAAAGCTGATCTAAAAACAGAAAACAAAAACTTAAAACAGGAAATAAAGGGCTAAAACTAATGTTTACATAACAGTTTTGTAGATAACGCAGGCCTAGAAACCATCAGTGGTCAACAGTTTGTCTTGTTGCATAATGTAAAATAAAAATGAACAACCTAAACTTCTGACTGTCAGAGTAGCTCATATAAATTTGTTAGCCTGCCAGACTTCATAAAGTGATTGTTACAATGCCTGACAAATTCAAATGAAGCTAGAAAGGTGATAAGAATGTTCTTGAATACATATCATGTACACTTAGTGTAGGGTTTATTGAATCTGGCCCATTGTCTTGTTGCAAAATGTGAAGCATAAATAAAAAAGATTTCTGAATGTCAAAAATGCTCACACAATTTGCAAATAATTCAAAAGCATGACTAAGTTGCAGTAAATTGGTAAATATGTATCTGATATATGTGCTACCAGTGTAAGCACAATAAATAACTAACATTGGAGTCATAGTAGGTTTACCATACCTGGAAAATAAAGTGAAGAATCCAAGTAGATCAAAAAGCAAAAAAAAAAAACGCATTCCTGGTGCATGCCTCTCAACCTCTTATCACAAGAAATCTGGACAGAGACCCCAAAATAGGGGTAAATCATGGCTAGTTTGACCTAAGTGTCCTAGGCTACTGTGAATGTAATGCATAAGCACAGAACTCAGTATTTTTGAAAAAAAAATAATGTTATTTATCCTGCATAGTAACATAACTGCCATAGGTCAGAGAGGGAGAGAAGACTGCATAGTTATTACTGCATTCTCCACTTTTAGGATCAAATTAAAATCAACAGTTTTGAATTAGCAGTTCTGGTAGCATAGAAGGGCAAAGCCCTGACTATGGCACAGGTAATCTGAGTTCAGTCACAAGCTTAGAGGTACCTGTAGGAGGTGATAATGGAGGATGGAAGTGAGAGGCTGCTGCCAGCTCTCTCATCACGAGGGGATGGTGGCAGATCTGGTTCACCACATGGATGATGCCCTGAGAATACTTAGTTTTATAACCAGTGCATGCTGGGTCTACTGAGCCTGGGCTTTTGGAGTGCATTCACACTTGTAAGCCGTGGAGAAGTTAGTGTGAGGAAGCATGCTTCCCTTCAGGAGACAGCCGCAGAATGCGTAAGAGCTGCCAAGCGGAATGCTGTCAGAGCCAGGAGTGGGTGAGGGTAAGCCACACAGAACTAGCATATTGGCACACTGTATACCACTTAACTCAAGCCAGGGAATTGAGGGACAGTTAGTGTTCCTATGTAGGAATGAGTGGGAAATAGGGCTTTCATGTGGGAATGCTTGGTTCCTGTAGCCCCAGAATGAATGGGCCGATTGGGTGTAGGTCCTATGGGGAGACAAATGCAGTTTCTGATTCATGGTAATTGTTCATTAGCACAGTACTTGTGAGCTTAAACATTTTACCTTAAATTAATTCTTTATAGGGAGTTTTTTTTTTTTTTTTAAACAAAGTGTTTTAAAAATGTACTCTGATGTTGGTGACAGTAGTGTCATTGGGAAGGTGTTATGCTAGGATAATTTCTGGAATGGCCTCTTTTGCCTTGGAATGTCTGCCAGATAGTTTTCTGTAACTATTGTTACTTGTCATTACGGCACTGGTCAGGGCTTCAGGCTTTCCTAGCTATCTGCAGAAATGAACTTTGGAGATGGGTGTGGGAAAGAACATTGTGCCAAGGAGCATTTAGAGTGCTTTTAATTGAAGGACACTTGGAGTGAGGCAGGCAGATCCTTTACTGTGGATCAGAAGTTCAGACTTGGTTTCTCAGAGTCTGCCCATTTCTTTGCCATCATTCCTTTCAGAGGTGTAGTTGTTTCAACTAGCATCCTGTGCTGGTCCCACAGTGTTGTGCATTACCCTTTTCACTCTTCAGAAAAGGACTTCTGCATTAAAAAATTACAGTACAGAACCCAGTGCACGATCCACTTCCTCAGTTGCCATAGTTTAAACCCTACATGGAACACTACAACATGCAGGTTTAAGTTTAAAAAAAGTTTTTTTTACCTTTAATCTAGTCCAGAAGATTAGGGCGATTCTTTTTCTTGGTGTTTTCAAGACGATGGTGGATGTTAAGTGTGGGTATCAGTACAGACTCCTAGGTATCTGAAGGTGTTAACCTGCTCAATGGCATTGTGAAGATGGTCAAGAACAAGAAGTGAGTTGGGCTTCTGTGATTCTGAGAAGCATAGTATCAGTTGTTGTACAGATCCTAGTTTTCATATTTCAGAGTAGAAGCTGAGGTGAGGCAGAGGCATAAAGGCCTGCCTATAGCCCAGATAACCACACTAAGTTAGTGGCTCAGGCACCTGATGGAGCTGGTCAGGGATGATGAGAGTAAATTTTGACTGATGGCTTGCCCATCCTGGGGGGGTGGCTGTGGCTTACCACTTAGGTGACACCTAGTAGCAGCACCAGCTTTTGAACTGATGGAGCACAAGCCTGTGAGGACATACTGCCACTGTGCTTCTGTAGGTAACAGAGTATGCTCCTTATGGCGAGGCAGTAGTACTGGAACTCAAAAGAGCTGCCATGAGGGTGGGGGGTTTCCAGGGAAGGTAGGTAGCTTCACAGGACCAACAACCTCCCCTTCTGTCTACCACTCACCTCTTGCTATGGTGGAACATCTGTGCCAGGTGGTCTACTCAGGCAGGAGTGAATGGGGATATAGGCTCTCACTAGCCCAGGGATGCCTCTCTGTCTCTGTCACCTCCATGAAAAAAATTAGCTTATTGGGTGCAGGTCGAGGAGCTATCAGACCAGTCCTACAGAGTTAAAAGAGTGGTGTAGAACAACAGTACGAATAGAAGAGAAGACTCCCACAGGTATGCAGGTTGGAGCAAGGCAACAATTTGAATGTTCAGGCTTGGTCAAATGGATTGTGTATGTACCACAAAAAACTGACAGCGCCAACATCTCTGTATTTACCACTAGGAGTAAATGTTAAAGGAAAAAGTTTAGTGTTGCATTTGGAAACTCACTTCATGGTACAGAAAACATGATCTGACAATGATGTTGAAGGAGGAGAAGAGCTGAAAAGACGCTGGACACTAGCATGCCCTGAATACCACTGACTAGAAGGTGTTGGGTGTTTTTTGTTATCTAAAACAGCACCTGGAAAAAGGAACAACTAAGCACCAGGATATCCCATCCAAATGGAACTTTCAGAATTGGATGGAGATATCACTGCAGCCCTGCCCCACAAACAAAGCCTAATGCAGTTTATCGAGAGGACATGGCAAAGGAAGGTGCCCACCAGTCTAAACATTTATCAGCTTGAAAGGTTCCTGTACTGTTTTGCCCTAAAGTCCAGATAGTGGTAGGTGGCTGTAGGATGGGAGAGGCATGGCCAAATTCTTCTCTTCCTTAAATAAGAATATAAAGGACCATGAGGTAAATACTGTATGGCTGAGTGATAGATAGTACTTTCCAGCACAAGACAAGATTAAATATGCTCTGTGGTCATCTGCAGAATGATGGAAATTAATGGATTGTCCCTTTGATGCTTTCTCATCTTACATAAATGTGAGCAAGTTTATACAGCAGTGTGTAGTCTTTTGCTGGAATGCACATAGGAGCTTGGCATACCAGTGGCACCATGGATAGTTATCACCAACTTTCAGAAGGCCCTCTTTGGGAATGCTAAGCAATAACACATGCAGCCATATGGCCTGCCACATAGATGTGACATGGGTGTCACTTTTACCCTCCACATCAGGCATATTGCATCCTTAGCTTATTGTCAGAGGTGGATATAGGGGATACCTATGAGGAGCTAAAGAAGACACTGCTCAAAGAAACCTCTGATGTCCAGTATTTTTTAAATACCTTTGTGGGCATCAGAAGTGTTTGGGCACATGAATCTTGGAGAAGGTGCATCTCCCCCTAGCCTGCCACATCAGTTTCTAAAATCCTGTTTGGCTGCCATGAGCTCAGAGCATGATGGAGGTATAGCACAAGTGGCTGTGGACCATTGCTGGCTTTCTGTCAACTGCCTCCTTCAGCTGCAACCAACAGCGTAGATGATGTGAGGAAGTGGCATTTCAAAGTTGAGTTCATAACTCCAAAATGCTCATAAACTGCCTTTCACGATAATCAGTTGATCAGGGTCATTACGATTAGAGGTGAGTCATTACCAGCAGAGGTAACAAGAGACATTGGGTAGTACCTCACCACCTTAGTCCCCAACATGATGTTGATGGGCCACTATTTTTGCAGTGTTTGAGTCTGTGACTTCATCTTTTTCTCTCGTACTCACACATGTACATTCTGGTAATTTCTGTAATAGTTTTTTGCTGTGTTGACATTTTGACATCTTTAGCCTGTCTCCTGGTTGTGCCCATGTTCTGCTCCTGCTTTCCCTCCTTTTCTACATCTGGGGTTTGTATCTCTTAAAAAGTGTAAATTAATTTGCAACAGTCATTTAGCGTATTGAGCATTTAACTTGTTTTAGCTGGATGCATTACATTTATTCACTTGCTCATTTTGTTTATGGTATAGCATCTTGTAATCTCCTAATGCAGCATTTCCACATTTGCAGTTGCTTTTAGTTTCTGAACTTCATAGTTTTGCT
The DNA here is from genome assembly GCF_019279795.1 of Protopterus annectens. Taxonomy (NCBI): domain Eukaryota; kingdom Metazoa; phylum Chordata; order Ceratodontiformes; family Protopteridae; genus Protopterus; species Protopterus annectens. The sequence goes on along the minus strand of NC_056730.1, from coordinate 396,299,356 downwards.
ATGTGGGACATTATTCTTATCTAACCTGGTTCCTCCTCCTCCACTCTTTTGAGTTCTGTTTTTAATCATGATCAAGCTGACCTTTCAGAGAAGTGCTTTCACTTAGCTTCCATGGTCCTTTTTACCTTAATTGCATTATGTTTTATGTTGTTATAATTTTTAAAGAGAGATGTACCTTTTTCTGTGCATGTGCTCCAGAGGCAGTGCCTTCTTTTTTCAAATGCCAATCCTTCACCCAAATGTAAGCACTTGCGCTACCACAGGTAAAAATAAAGATGAGTTATCCACTGAACAAGATGCCCATTTTTGAGCATACATTGTGTGGTTGCAAATATCTGTTCGGTGTGTGAGGAAATATTATTAGGCATACATGACCATGGATGCATGCAGCCTAGAGAGAACAGCATCTTGCTGTCTTCTAGATAAGGAGTCCAAAGCCTTGGGCTGGGTAATCAAGGCGTCTTGCTGTCTGCCTTGTTGGAGCTTACAACCCTTAGTTATCGATTCTATTTCTCGACTGCCTTTTAGGATGAGTCTCTGATGGTGGTAGTAAAACTCCGGTTCTGGGGTCAAGGAAACACTGATTAAGATCCCCACTTCATCTTTGTCATTGGGCTTTCACAAAGACAGCTGGAACTTTGCACTGATGTCTTTGGCAAAGCCACAACATGTTTTCAGGGGATGTGTGGATCATACTGTCATTTATGGTGATAAGCTAAGATGACCCATTCTGGGTGCCACCTTTTGGGGTGATAACCTTATTTGATTGGGCTTCATGGGATTTTATTGAGGATCTGCAGAAAGGAAATCTGGCGCTGCCGTGTGAATGACGCATAATTTGTGCATGTTGGCTCCTAGGTACCTTTGTTTCTTCCACCAAACCAGCCCTTTCCAAGGAGAAGAAGCTGTTTGCAGAGTAAGAAGGGGAGTTAACAATTAGGCGGTCTTTCCTTCCTCTTTAAGTGACCTAAGAGGTTGATTCCATATGGATCTCTACAGCATTTTTGACTGTCAGGCACTGAATGTGGGAGTTTGGGTGTTTATTTGTCCCAGCCTGGATAACATAACCATGGACAGTGGGCTGTGTAAGTGGTCGCTTATGGCTGTATTTTTACAACTGTTAGGTTGCCATTCATCAAGGGCTGCCTCAAGAAACCAGCCTGTCTCTGCAGCACTCATGGATCTGATCCAGACTCTGCTCTTCATACAGAGCTTATAGAGCTTGCTCTTTCTTTGGAAAGAGAGAACCTGGTTCCATTCAGCTCTCGTTTCAGTTCCAGTAGGAATTGAAAGTTTCTGCTACATTCCAGACCTTGATGACTTCAAAGAGCACATTCATTATGTTAAGTTTAATTTGGTGACTCTTAACTGATTTTTCTTCTGCTCCCACAGGTAGCCTAGGTGATATCAACAGAAATAATGGCCATTTCTTACACATCACTGTTTTGATTCCTTATGGGAAGTTTCTTCATTCGTTCATTCATTCGGTTATTCTTTCTGTTTAACTGGAGTAGCCCAGCTAGGCTGTTAGTCCCTTTTTAGTGGAGTCCCAAGGAGTAAAGCTCCACATAAAGAAACACTCAAAAATATAAACAATAAAACAAAGTTTTACAAATAATTTTATATAAAAATATATGCAGTAGAGCTCGACAGTTTACAGTACATAGGGTAAATAGGGAAGCAACATTGATATTGGAGATGGTGCAACATAAGGAAAAGTATTATTTGAAGGTTTATGGTTAGTAAAATGGAATTAGGAGAAAGAGGATAGTGAGGAAAAGAATGAAGTAGGAGAGGTGGAAAAGAGAGAAAAAAAGGAGGGGGGGTGAGTTAGGAAGTTTTGAGTCAAGTACAGTCCTGCCACTTACTCGGGATTGCAGTGGGAAGGCCATTTCTCTGAGTTTGTCACATCACAGAGGTTATTAACAGAGGGACCAGAGGATACCAAACTTGTTTACAGATGGTCAACATCATCTGGGATAAGACTGTGGATCAACAAACAAGCTGTGGCCTGCTTCTCTTCTTGGGATTGGTGCTAACATTTTGCTTCTGGTGAGAGAAGAAGCAAAGGAGTATTGTATCCCAACAGAGTGAAGCTATGCTGAGACCAGCATTAGTAGTAGCCAGGCAGTGGCCATTCATGCGACTCCCCTATTTTCATCATTCTTGACAAGTTAATTCTTTATTTTTCAGTAAGTATTGCTTCATTTCTTTCTAACGTCAGAATATCTGCCTAAATACTTCATCCTTAAATTTTCAGGGTCTATGTATTAGTTTTCCCTCAAGTGTTTGGCAGTGCTCTCTACAGACTCAGACACCTTGAGTGACATTTTTTTCTGTGAAAGGAATATATAATGAAACACCTCCAGTACTTAGTAATAATGACCATCCCTCCTGGCATGTCTAAAGCTCAGTTCCCTGTGCTTTCTAGTATTAACCTGGTGAACTTGGGCATTCTGAGACAGTGTAGCAACTGCCTCATGTACACAGACAACCCTCTCCTCTTACCTCCCAACACTCAGACTTGTGAGAGATGCACTTATATATCCAAATTGGAAGCCATGCACTCTCAAGCCAAGGCCAGAATAGCTGGTCAAGAGGAGAAGGTCAACAGCTGCACCATACCACATGCAACACATATCCCTCCAGAACACCCACCATCACAGCTCTCACATAAAAACACAAACCACACACCCACCTTCGCAGAAGCTCTCAATAGAAAGCCCTCCAGAGCACCCACCATCACAGCTCTCACATAAAAACACAAACCACACACCCACCTTCGCAGAAGCTCTCAATAGAAATCTGCCCAAACAGCTGAGACTTCCAAGGCAGAAACGCACTCGACCACTACAACACAGCACAAACCACAAGACACGTAGCTCACCTACACAGTGTGCCCCTCAACCTAAGCCCCTAAGGCAAAACAGATTGCGCAATACACTAATCATAGGTGACTCGATAGTGAGGCACACTGATGTCCCACTCACTAGGTTGAATAAGGAGAAGGTAACACACAGCTGGCTATCAGGTGCCAGAATCTGATACATAACACACAGACTCAGGTCACTCCACAACAAGTACAAGTATGACTTTCACTGTCCATGTGGATGTGAATGACCTGAGACGCACTTCCCTGGACTACATGAAAAGAGACATGGAGGAGCTCTCAGATTATGTGGCCCAGGCAGGTATGAACCTAGCCCTGAGCAGCATCCTACCGTCATCCAGAATGATACCGCAGTACAAGCAGAAAATGATTGACTTCAACAGTTGGCTAAGTTTCTGATGTCATTCTAAGGGGATCCAGTATCTGTCTGTCTGGGATGACATGAGTGACAGACCTCAATGTTTTGCCAGAGATGGCCTGCATCTGTCACCTCTGGGTTTCTGGATACTGGCTAAGGCTCTTGCCACCACTGTAGTGCCTTTTTTAGTTGATGTTCCAAAGAACAAATTACCACTGTAACAGCTATAAATAAATGCAATCTTAGGGTCATGCTGCTCAACGCTAGAAGCCTAAATCTCAGGATGCACTTCCTCGAAGCACTCCTCAAAATGGAGAGCATCGACATTTGTGTTGTAACGGAGACCTGGTTTAAAGCAGCAGAAAGCACCCCTGCGCTACCAGACTACAACTCATTCCACACCTTTTGGCTCCAGAACATGGACCCAAGCTCCAAAGGCGGTGGTGTCTCCATACTCATAAAGGATATGCACACCTCCAGACTAGTAGCTCAGCATAACGCATCTGAGATACTTCAGGTACAACTAACATTGGGTAAGATGGCGATTCGTGTCGTAGCCTGCTGTAGGTCCCCAACCATGTCCCAAGACTCTCACTCCACATTCCTAAGCACCTAGGAAACTATTATGGTCCATCCCAACACTTTCATACTAAGTGACTTCAACTACCCCTCCATCAACTGGGAAAACTACTTGTGCACCAATACACTGGCCCAATGCTTTCTGGAATTCATTAATTCCAATGCCCTGGACCAGCTCATTCTTACCCCCAGTAGAATAAGAAACCTCCTTGACCTCGTTATTACTAACATGGGCAACTGTTGCTCTACACCAATAGTCAATTCCTCCCTGGTTAGATCCGACCACAAACTAATCACCATAGAAATCCACATCTCACCCACACCCCCTGCAAAGGCTCCTAAAAACAGAGGTGGCTAACTTCACGGCACTCATGTCAATGGAAAATAGATGCATGACTGCTGAATCATACACCAATGCACTTTGCGAACACGTACATAAATGCATGGAACTAGCCATACCCAACAGAACCAAGATGCTCTCCTTCAAAAAAAGGAAGCCAATCTGGTGGTCCCCTGCCATTAATAAACTCTACAACAGAAGGACGAAACTGTTGCAGAAAAAGATGAAGTCCTAAGACTGGAAAAACTCCCTTGTTAGCCTCCAGAAAAGGTTGAGAGCCCTCATCAAAACCTCTAAAGCCAGCTATTAAGGCAGACTTGTGGCAGACACTAAAAACCACAAAGCCTTCTATAGTTATATCAAGAATCTCCATAGCAATACCCAGGTTTGCTCTGAGTTACTGAGCCTACAGATATTGCCAACATACTGGCCGACAGATTCAGTGCCAACTTTACCCCCCCCCCCCCCCAAAGGACCAATCACAATACCGGAGGAATGCCAGGCACCCAGCATTACTGCAGCACAGGTTAAAGCTGCATTGTCCAAGGCCAAGAATACAGCTTCCATGGGACCCGACAGTATCCCTGGATGTGTTCTACATGAATTACAAGTAAACTGGCATCACATCTGTGTGCCTTGTTCAATCACAGCCTCACCTCAGGCTTTGTCCTTACCGAATGGTGCACTGCTACAGTCATCCCTCTCCATAAATGGGGAGCGACTACAGACCCTGGAAATTATTGCCCCATTAGCCTGACGAGTCTGATATGTAAGGCTATGGATCACATCATCATGGACCTAATCAACAAGGATATAGGGAATCTCCAAACTCTAGATCCCAAGCAGTTTGGTTTTGTGAAAGGTAGCTCATGCCTGCTCAACCTGGTTGACAACTTTGAGTCAGTCACCAGAGCTGTGGATGAAGGTAAGGCAGTGCATACAGCCTACCTCGATCTGGCCAAGGCCTTTGATACTATTCCTCACTCTGGAATTATTGATAAACTCACCAAACTAGACATCAGCCCCTATATCACTAGTTGCAAACTGGCTCACACATAGAACCCACAGTGTGAAAGTAGCAGACACCAAGTCAGACTGCCAACTAGTCACGAGTGGAGTCCCCACAAGGATCAGTCCTGGGTCCTCTCCTGTTTGGCATCTACTTCTCAGAAGTCCAGGCCAACACTGAGGGACTCTGGCTAACCAGGTTTGCAGATGACTGCAAGCTAGGAGCCATTATTAACTCACCAAATGATGTAGACATCCTACAGAAAGGCCTCACTGAGACCAATGACTGGTGTTGAAACCATGGCCTTACGCTTAATGCCAGAAAATGCGTCATCATCCCCTTTGGGAAAAACTCAGTCCCTGCTAATTACCACATCGATGGGAGCCCACTGAACACTGAAGGCGTTATAAGAGATCTGGGGGCACAGGTTGACAGCAACCTCTCCTTCGACTACCTCATTGCCACTGTGGTCAGAAAGTCCTATGTGGCACATCTCATTACCAAGGGTTTTGCATCCAGGAAGAAAGAGGTCATCATCTTTCTCTATTCTTTCCTCATTAGACCACTCTACTTTTCCCTCATTAGACCAATCATCAAGTATAATGCCCCATTTGGCACATACCTCACTAGACACATGCAATAGCTGGAAAGGCCACAAAAGTACCTCACAAAGAGGATCCTAGGCTTTAAACACATGTCGTACATGGACAGACTCAAAAAACTCCAGCTATTCTCTATCTCTGTTCTCTGTCTCATATCGTCTACTAAGAGGTGATCTCTGCTTGACTTACAAAACCATAACTGACCCAGCTGTGTTAGAAATGCTTCATCTAAAGAAATCCCAATCCTTCCGCACCACACGCCCCAGAGACCTCAACCTCATTACCACAATCAACAGAACATGCTGGAGGGGCAGGTTCATATCCCAGAGACTGCCCATACTCTGGAATAGACTTCCCATACATGTCAAGCAGAGCACCTCACTGGCCTTCTTCAAGAGAAATCTTGATGAGTGGATGAGAAATAGAAAGTTCACCCCAGGGATCACTCCAGTGGCTCTACTTGATAGAGGCACTGGAAACTAACGTCGGGCAGCACGATGCTAGGGCACTTCTATGGGCTAGGCGTGTAAAGGCTCCAGGGCCATTAACTTAGTACACACCTGTGAACCTATGCCTTAAAGGTCTTTCTTCCTCGCACTTTTAAGAGCTTCATTAAATGACTGATCTATCTCCATGAAATTCCTGATATAGGTGCAAACTCTTGTTTCATTCTATTCTTTAAAGGTAATTTACAGCATTTTCTTCCTCTGGAAGGAAGGAAGTTGGATTCTGTTCCTGCCTTGTTCTCATTCTGAAGAGTGTTCGAGGTTTGAACCACATTGTAGATCTCAGCAATGTAAGCTGACATATCCAGTGTGTCTGATTTCAATTAGTGACACTCCAAGCATCCATAATCCTGCAAACTATGGATGTCCCGGTGATGTCATCCTCTACATCATTGCACGTGGTGCTCACAGCATGTCTATTTATTTTTGTTTGTTAATGGGGGTAGAGAACACTGATCCATATGAACCTTTTTCAGGTACAACCTAGTGTTACATGAGTAGAGGCAAACACCACTTATACATACCTCTTTGCAAATTACTGTAATTGTAATAGACATCATCATGTTTTATACAGCACACTTTACGTACATAGTTTGACCAGTATAACATTGTTTCGATTTACAGTACTTCCAGATGAGTCTAGGGTCTAGCACATGGTGTAGAGAAGTTGAGGGGTAGAAGAGAGTAGTGAGAGAGAGAGTGATGGGAAGTCAAGGAAGGACAGAGGGTGGTACGGAGGTGAGGTAAGGGAGAAGTAATTTGGGTTGGCGCCTCTTTAAATATAGAGTTCTGAAATTTGATCTGTTATATGTGCCCAAAGAGACCCGCGATGGTGGTGCTGCGGTAGCGTTGTCGCCTCACAGTAAGACGCTGTCCGGTTTGATTCTCAGCTAGAACGTCTTCTGTGTGGAGACATGCGTGAATGGGCGTACCTTCGTTGAAGGTTGTGCATCAGGCCTGGCAAGGCGGTACATAAAAATCAACTGCAAATCATTAGCGGACCGGAGGTCCGCTGTGGCGACCCCTAACCGGGAAAAGCTGAAAGAGACAAAGAGTTTACCGGGGTTCTGGACACGGTGGCAGATCTCTTTGAGGAAAAGTGTCTCCGTGATTTTCCTTACCTGTATGAGTGTCTCTGTGGTGTTCCCATTGGGTTCTCCTTGTTAGCAGCTGTGCCTGGGTTTTTTATGGTTGCTGTAATACACGGGCAGGATACCTTTAAATGCTAATGCATATTGGCTATAAGGAGTTTGAAGAATTGCATGTGTTTGTAAGAGTTTGTGTTTGAAAGTATGAAATGGATGTTATTAATGGGAAAAATATTCCCAACTAAAACACTAGGAGGTCACTTGCTATAAGAAAACTTAATATGAAGCTTTGGATCCAGAAGTTTGATTTATTCCTCACTGTGAGTAACAAAGTTAAGAAGCTTGAAAATGTACCTTGTACTACCTTCCTGCATGTTGGTAGAACCCTTTAAGGTGTTTAACTGTTTTTCTTGAAAAGGAAAAAGAAAAGCAACAAATTGTTGTAAGTTGTGAGCATAGAAGTAACTTGACATTTAATCACATTTGCTTTTTACAAGGTGCAAGTTTCCATAAATGCTTATGTCAATGATCAGGGAAAAAAATTAAGTCAAGAAAATTGGATTTGATGAGTTCTGTGATTCATGAGCTTGAGTTATAAGAAACAATGAAATAAGGAACGGCTGCAAAGAGAAATAGACCTGATCTGTCAGAAGCTGTAAGATATATATATATATATATATATATATATATATATATATATATATATATATATATATATATAGAGAGAGAGAGAGAGAGAGAGCAAGCAAAACTGAGTACCAAGTTAAAGAATTAACTGTGGGAGAGTTGTGTGCAAGATAATGTAAGTCAAATAAAAAGACAAAAATAAGATTTAACAGTAATGTCCTGGGAAGGTCATGATACTAGACTGATTGGATGTAGTCCACTGAAAGTAAAATTATTCTTTAATCAATCTTATTTATTTATTTGTAAAAATACTTAACTTTCAAGTTTCAGGACTGAAAACTCCACACAAGCTTAATGCATATGTGGACATCCAGTTACTGTTAAAACAAGTCAACTGATTCAGCTCAGCTAGACTATTTTTAAAACTGCTTACCATTTATGCATACACCCTCACCATAGAGAATAAGGTGATTAGACCTTACTACAGGTCCTCTTGCTGTTTTTGAGGTTTTCAGTGTTTCATTGGAGCTAGTTGCAGTAGTAGATGAAGTCATCCTTTCCCATTGACTCAAGCTGCATCAGGTGTGGGGGAGGGATTTCTCTGAGAATGTGGCTGTACGACAGCTGTAAATTGTCAATATTACTTGATTTGTGTAAGTATGATCTAAAAGTACTAAAAAATAAGGACCAGTGCTAGAAACCAGCCAAGAAATATAGAAAAAGCACCACCAGGAGGAATCAGCCACCAAACTGTATTGTCCAGAAACATTATTGGAAAAATAAAGTATTAACACATTCACTTAATCACTGCATTTTCATCATGAAAGTCACAGATTTCATCAGATATAACAACTCAGTAAACAACCACCTGTTATATCCACCCTCATTTCAAAAACACCAGTGAAAATTTAAAACTAATTAGAACCATCTTAAAGTTCACAATCCCTGTTACAAGAACCGTTCTAAAATACAGCTTAATTTAAATAAATAATAAATATTAAATATATGTGCCACAAAAACAATTAAAACCACATTCATTCAAAACCATTATACAGATTGTATATACACTTTATTAAAATAAATATATATATATATTTAGTTGCCCTAAACACTAAAATGCAGGTTGAAATAAATGTAACAAAGGTTCCCTCTGGTGGACTAAACTAATAATGTCACCTTTCTTTTATCCGTTTATCATAATATAAACATTTCCCGGAGCCAATATTTAAAAATTATAACTTGGCATCCCTCATTTTTAACACAGGGACAAGTGAAATGTTTTCATTAAGCCCAGGCAAGTTATAAGATTCTAAAATGATTTGCCAATATAATTCCTTAAATTCAGTAGTTGTCTCCCCATGTCCCCCTTTCAAGTCTTTAGGAATATGTTCTAACACGGTGCCCGCGGTGGGGCAGCGGTTAGCGTTGCTGCCTCACAGCAAGGGGTTCTCCGGTTCAATTCTCGGCTGGGGTGCCTTCTGTGCGGAGTCTGCTTGTCCTCCCTGTGGTCACGTGGGTTTCCTCCGGGTGCTCCGGTTTCCTCCCACATCCCAAAGACATGCAGTAGGTGGATTGGACACTCTAAATTGGCCCTAAGCGTGAGTGTGTGCGTGTGCCTTCTGTGGAAGGTTGGGGCGACGGGTTGGCAACTCGACACCGTAAAATTTCACTGCCAATCATGAGCGGACAGATGATCCGCTGTGGTGACCCCTAACAGGGAAAAGCCAAAAGAAGAAGGAATATGTCCTAACACAAAAAAATGTAAATTTAGCTTGTTCACAATCCTGAGTGTGTTTAAATAATGCATTATTTTCATTCCCTGGCCTTATAGCATAATAGTGTTCATAAATTATTTTCCTTAATGTTCTTCCCAATGTAAAATACTTCATGTACTTCACATCGGGCCAAATATACTGTTCCCCAAAGTGTTACAATTAGTGTATGTTTTACCCTCAATTCACCTATTACAACTGGGAATATAGACCTTCTGACTGTGAGCTATGTATGGACATTGGGAACATGTCCCACATCTACATATCCCTTTTATCTTCCTACCTTCCACCTTATCCTGTTGTTCCACATTTTCCAACAAATTCTTAATATTACGTCTTTTCCTAAAAATAGTCCTAACATGTAAATGAATTATATTGGGGAGGTCAGTCAAACTTAAAAATGTATTCCATTCCCTCTCTATTATGCCTCTTATAGACATATGCATCTCCATTATATTCTGTTGAAAAGGCCCTTAAAAAATCATTGGGGCTGTTCAGCTGGTCATCCCCTCTATTTCTTTGTACATTAATCATGTTGTTCCTTAAAAGGGGCTTAAACCTGACACGTCTATTATTTCTTACTTCATTATATACCTCATCAATTAAGGTAAGTGGGCAAGCCCTCTCATTAAACATATCCCTTAACAAATTACATTCAATCTCAAAATCTCCATTCTCAGAGGACATCCTACTGGCCCTTACATATTTCCCCTTAATAATACCTCTTTTTTGATAAAGGGGATGTGCACTAGTAAAGTGCAAAAAGGAATTAGAAAATGTTTTTTCCTATGGACTGTAGATTTAAACCCATCCTCTAATTTATGCATTGGAATATCTAAATAATCCATCCTTTCTGTATTATAACTATAGTGAAAAAATCTGTAGTAGTTTGTATATAGTTAATAAACTCACCTAGCTTTTCTTCAGTGTCCATGCAAAATAAGCAGATGTTATGTAGGTATCTTCAAAATAGGGTCCAACAAAGTTTGTAGTCTGAGTTAAAAATGAGCATTTGTTCCCAAATAGACAATACTATGTTTGTGTAGGTGGAGGCACAACCAGCCCCCATCGCCACTCATCTATTCTGATGAAAATGTTCCCCCTCAAAAAACATGTAATTGCTTTGAGCATTAATTCCATTAACGTAAGGCAAACCCTAAAATCATTGTTATATAGGTTGCCCTTTAGAACAACAGTTTCCTCAAACCACTTCATATCCATGTCATGAGGTATGACTGTGTAAAGATCGACAGTGTCTATAGTTACAAAAATCAAATTCCTATTAAATAATTTGGGTGTAACACATCTCAAAAAGTCCCAGGAATCTTTATGTATTTCATTCTCTCCCAGCCATATTGTCTGGACTTTGAAATCCAAGTATTTTGCCAAGGGTTCTGTCATAGAACCCTCACTTGAAACTATAAGCCTTAATGGTGGGTCTGCCACATATTTATGTATCTTAGGTATCCCGAATACTGATGGAATCCTTGGTTTATTATTTCTCAGATAGTTAGATGTATTTAAATCAATCAGGCCTTCTAAGAGCATGTCATTTAGACCCAAATGAATTTTGTTGTAGGCAATATTTACTTCATTTCGAGATATCCAGTATATCTATCAGTGTCACTCAATATGTTTAACACTTTACCTTCATATAAAATGTTATCCATAATTACTATTCCCCTTCCCTTATCAGGTTTCATCACTTTTAACATTACAGTTGTGTTTCAATTCATCTAAAATTAGTCTTTCATCCACAGTAAGGTTAGGTCTGACATTTATTCTTACTAATTTTGTTCCTTAATTCACTTTCCACCATCTTTTCGAAATGTTTTAATTGTGGATAAAGGGGGGGATTAAAAACACCCTTCCTCCTGGGTACTCCATTCCTATTGCCCATAACATTAAACGTTCCTAAAAGCTCCAAATTAATCTTATGAACAAACAATTTTAGGTCAATAATAGTTCTACTAATATTACATTTTACTCTTGGAATGAATTTAAATCCTTTAGAGAGTAGGTTAAAATGTGCTTCTCTCAGATCAATACCACAGTAATTAAACATATTAAAATTATTACAGTTATATCTGTAATCATCCCGCAAAATAATTCCTTTATTAATTATCTTGTCCCTCAGGTAGGCCACCTCCCCCTGATTGTACTGGAGAAATTCCTTTCTCTCAGTCGCTCCGATCTGCTGGGGGGGGGGGGGGGGGGTTTCTAAAGTGTCATCCCTATCCATATGATATTCATCCATCTCATTAATAAAATGTGATGTAACATTAAACTGTTGATTTTCATTCAATAATGAATCATTTTGTTGATACTTAGTGTTATTAATATTCTTAACATTTTTAGGCTTAGTATAACTTACATTATCCCTGTTTTCACCCAAGTCCCTTTCAGTTTTCTTTTTCTTCCTGTTAATATTCGCTGCACATTTTTTGTCTATCCTTCTCTTTATGCTAAAATACTTCTCTTTTCCAGTATTAATAGTAAATATAAGGTCCTGTGTAACCATTTCATTAACAGAATCCTATAGTAGTTAACAAAGCTTCCGTTTCGTTCATATCGTTTAATTAACACTCTCATTAAATCCATCCCACACCTATCAAAAATTCCCAGCAATTCTTTATGAAACTCTGACCCTTCAGTCACATTGTTTGGAAATTTATACACTCTCAAGCCTTTCGGCACAATATTAAGTTTCAGAAAGTCCTTAAGATACATGTTTTCAGTACTTAGTCTTGTATTTAAACATACAGTCATACAATTTGTTGATATTGTTATCGTAAATGTCAACATTCTCATTACTCGTAGCTCTTTCATTGAAATTAAGAGAAAGTTTTTTATGAAGCCACCCATCCAAGTCATTAGAATTAGTATTTCTACAGTCACCTTGTCCTGTTCAATTCCGTTGTCCCAGTACAATGGAGCTTCCCTCCAAGTTGCCATCATCACTTCCTGCACCTACTGGTGCTTTCTGAGTTCTAAAATAATCCAAATCTTCTCCATTTCAGTTAAGACCACCAAATACTATGTCTCTAGAATTCATTGCAATGCCTTCTCCTTTCATTGGTGTTTTTGAAATGTGGGTTGATATAAAAGATGATTGTTTATTGAGTGGTTATATCAGATGAAGTCTGTAACTTTCATGACAAAGCCGCAGTGAATGCGTTAATATTTTATTGTTCCAATAAAGTTTCTGGACACTATTTGGTGGCTGATTCCTCCTGGTGGTATTTTTTCTACATTTCTTGGATAGTCTAAAAGTAAAATACAGACCCATCAGGGAATTGAAAGTAAAATGCATCATAGAGCTAATTTACCAGAGCAACATGATGAAATGTTAAAAGAAACACTAACAGTTTTTGGGGGTAGTAAGATGGTCACTAGTGACAGAAGACAAACTTAAAATAATTCCAGAGATGCATTGACTTTGACAAAAGAAAACCTACTACAGAAGACGTAGAGAGAGACTAGCTGAGCACAAATGATAAGTAAGGGAAGAAATCAATTTTTTCTAAAAAGAAATGGGTTGTCTCAGGGACCCAGTTTTCAAAGAGGAAAAATAGGCAGATGTTTGAGAAGGATGCATGAATCATGTCTTGGATTAGTGAAAGTGTAAGAAAACAGCATGATCTGTAATGTATTGGCCAAGAACGCTGACTCATTTAGAGTAAGTAGTACAGATTCATGCTATTTACACTGCATGCCGTAAAAACAAGAAGAAGGAAGAGTTAATACCATCTGAGATCGTCTGTTAAGTCAAGTGGGAATGTGGTTTGTTGGATTTCAAAAAAAATCCTGTATTTTGTTTACGTAGATTATTTCAGGGCACTTTGAGTAATAACTGAAGTGGCAGACCCAAAGTGTAAGTGTAATTCTGCATTAAAGCTTGCATAGAGCCATATGTTCGATGTATGACCTAAGCTTGTAGGCGTAAGGATACATAAGCAGACATATATCCTCAGGCTGTCTTGCTGCCAGGGCACTTTGAGTAATAACTGAAGTGGCAGACCCAAAGTGTAAGTGTAATTCTGCATTAAAGCTTGCATAGAGTCATATGTTCGATGTATGACCTAAGCTTGTAGGCGTAAGGATACATAAGCAGACATATATCCTCAGGCTGTCTTGCTGCCGGTCCGAATGTAGGTCTTGCACCTGTCAGGCTGTTCTACACAGGATCATTGGCACTGTTGGCCTTCACTCATTCAGATAGGTGCCCCGTTGGGGAACTTTCCTTTGGGTAAGTGTAATTGCAGTAGGCAGTGCCTTTTATGTTTAGGTGCAGAACACAACTACAAAATAATTGTATGATCTGTCAGTCCTTTGCTTAACGACCTTAAGAACATGACTTTCATCTCTCAATTCCTGCTTGGAAACTCTGCATGTTAAGCACCTTGTCCATCAAATGTGGCAGACGCTTCTACCTCTGACATGCCATCCATTCAAAAGAAAAGTTTCAGAGCCCTAGTCCTGATGTCATATCTACCCAGTCAGACTCTAACATACCTGCAGAGGTCTCCAAACTCAGAGTATGCTTGATATTTGCTCAGACTCCCTCTACCACAACCCCACTGGAGGTCGGTATTGTGTCTGAGGTTCGCATGCCCAAAGTGACTGATAATGGTGAGAAGGGGGAACCACACACAATAATTTCCAAAGTACCCAGAGGCATATCACATGTCATTGTTACAGATGAAACTCCCGGATTGCTCATTGAGGTTCATCAGGGGTCAGAGCCTCTGCGTTTGGTCAAAGTGGACATCACACATTGGAGAAAGAAACAAAAAACTAAAAATGTTCCTTCCCCACAGACATCCAGGGAAAAACGAGTGGATGGATTTTTCACAGGGCCTGTTTATGGCAATAATGGTGTACAGGACACCATCCTTTACAGGGCCTACTACTGCTGCAGTTTCTCCTTCCACTTTTCAAAGGATACATTTAGACACTTTTTCTGAGGATGATGAGCATGAATCAGACTTGGATAAATGCTCCTTAGTCTATTCATCCCAGATTTATTCACCAGGCCAAGTAGCATTGGATGATGAAGATTCCCTTTCTCCTGACTCCACTATTGACAAAGCTTCGTTTGGAGAATCTTGTTAATACAATGAAACTTTTTGAATGGGAATCAAAACAGATTTCTGAAGTTCAACAGAGATACGTCAACCTTTTGGAAGTAGGTACCCCTGCTCCTGCACCTGTACCTCCTGTTCTGGAGGCTTTTTAGTGCCTATGCATCCACTTCCAGTGCGGTAAACTCCCATCTACCAGCACCTAAAAGGCTTGACCCGACAGGTTTTTCAGGGTACCTGAGGACTTGAAATTTCTGTGCAAAAATCCTACGGCAGACCTTTCTGAGTTTTGCATATCTACAGACAAGCCCTCTGTTGATACCTGCTACCAAAGCTCTCCCATCTGATAAAGGCAGCAGGGTAATGGAGAGATTGGGGAAAAAGGTTTATACATGCTTCAGTGTGGCTTTTAAAACTCTGAATTATCAGACTCAAATGACCAAATATTTATTATCTTTTCTGAGCAATACATATAAATCATTGTTCTCCCCCAATGAACCTACCACTCGACAATAGGCTTTATCTGTGGTGGCTCAGACTTCCCAAGTAGCTAGAGACTTCATTAAATGTAGCCATGATGCAGTAGAAGCTTCCTCCAGGGCAACTGCTACAGGTTCTTTTATCAGGAGGTATGCATGGTTATATACTCATCCCCTTCTAGAGGATATTAAAACAAAACTGCTAGACTGTACTTTAAACAGGGATCTTTTGTTTGGCCTGAATGCAGCCAGTCTTTTCAAGCAATTGCAGGAACAAGATAAAATTATGAAAGATGGATCTTTATTACATCTGTGCCAAGATGCCAAAGGAGTTGCCATGCAAAACCCAGTTCCTTTGCTCAAAGGTAAACAAGGCCTTCTAATAAGAACAAGGAAATGGCTAGGAAAAGTTCTGGGGACAAAGCAGAGAAGAACTCTTAATCTGGAAGGCCTCCTTACTCATAGATGTCTGCTTGACTACCTTCTGTCCCCCTCCCCACTTTCCATCCCTTCTCCTATCCAAAAGGTCCACCTCATCCCTAAAAAACTGGTTGCTCATCACTTCAGACAAATGGGTGGTTTCACTCATATAAGGGAGATATAGAATGACCTGGAAAGAAGTTCATCCTTCCAGTGGCATCCGTCCTTCTCCACAAAATCACATGCAATTGCTCTATCCCATCATCTTGCTAGAGCAAGGTACAATAGAACCAGTTCCAACACAGTTTGTAGGAAAAGGATTCTATTCCAGACTGCTCCTTGTCTAAAGAAAAGGAGGAGACTGGAGACTGATTCTGAATCTCTCCACCCTCAACACTGTTCTTCTTGCTCTATCTTTCAGGATGTTGTCCATCCAAACTCTGCTTCTTTTCATTCTTACTCAAGTCCTCCTGGTGCTTCTGGCCTAAAGGATGTCTATCTTCACATTCCTGGCCACCCTTCTTACATACATTTTCTGAGAATTGTCTACTGGCTTTTCACACTTTCAGTAATCTGCTTTGCTGTTTAGACTCTCTAAAGCACCCAGAATCTTCACAAGGTGCCTTGCTTCAGTCATACCTTACTCAGCACTCAAGGAATCCAGATATTCCCCTTATCTGGATGACCTATTAATACATATTCACTCTGGCTCTACTGCAGGCCCTAGGTTTCATAAGTCAGTCTAAAAAAGTCAGCAGTGAAACCAACCCAAGACCTAGGATGCAGACTAAACACCAGTCTCATGCAGGCTTTCCTTTTGCCAGACTGTGCTTAACCTGTAATTTCCTTTCTTTTTTCCTCTTCAGTCCTGTATTGCAAGGGAGATGTTGAGAACTGGGATTCATGGCAGTAAGCATCCCAATGGTTCCCTTTGCCAGACTCTATACATGGAAGATCCAGTGGTACCTGAAATCAACCTGGTCCCAACATTCTCATCCCCTGAACACACCAGTTCCTCTCCTTTCTTGTTTAATGAATGAAATACTGTGGTGGATATCATAGATAAAGCTAAACTTGGGCCTTCCCTTCAACAACAACAACAACAACAACAACTCCAGATGCATGAACGAGCAGCTGAGAGTTCAGGGTCAAAGGCCTACAAATCTGGGATTAGAGTACACTAATCTGAAGGAGATGAGGGCACTAATACAGGCCCTGCAGATCTCCTGTTCTTGGAA
The DNA here is from genome assembly GCF_019279795.1 of Protopterus annectens. Lineage (NCBI taxonomy): Eukaryota > Metazoa > Chordata > Ceratodontiformes > Protopteridae > Protopterus > Protopterus annectens. The sequence continues at coordinate 396,282,364 of NC_056730.1, read as the reverse complement.
ACCAGGCCCCTTAAGATTGTTCAGACAACACAGCAGTCATCTGATATGGGGCACCAGATCTTACCAGCTGTGCAGACTGGCTATTTTGGCATGGGAGCAGGCCACAAAAGCAAACATCTCCCTCCAAGTTTTGCATTCCCTCATGGAAGAATGTTCTGGCTGACTTTCTAAGCAGACCAAGGGAAGATCCTCACAAATGGATGCTGAACAGGGAGATCTTCCTAAACATAGTCCACAAATGGGGGTGCCACAGATAGATCTATTTGCCACCATTGACAACAAACAACTTCCACTCTTTTGCACCAGCACCTACTGTCCTGAAGCTTGGAAAAGTGATGCCATGTCCTTTCCTTGGAAAGGGAGGTTCTTGTTTACCTTCATTACATTTCCTCTTGTTCTTCCCAAGGTCTATTAATGATCCGGAGAGAATACCCAGAGATCCTACTGGTGAGACCCCTGTTGATCAAGGTGACACTGGTTCCACTTTCTCTTCCACCTAGCCAAGGGCCTTCACCAGAAGCTTCCCTTCACAGTGGACCTACTTCCACAGAAAAAGTGCTCACTACTTCATCCTAACCTGTTATCCCTCAGCATGACATTATGGATGATAGGATTCTGATCCCTTTTAGACATCAGTTTTCTGAGAACATACTTAAGGTTCTCCAGAAGGCAAAAAAACCTGCTGCCAGGAAATCTCACATAGCAAACTGGAAACAATTTACTATATGATGTTGGTCAGGACTCACTACAGGCTAAATATCCCAGTGGTTCTCTGTTATTTCTGTGTGCTGTTGCAATCTGGCCTGGCATACTTATCTATTAAGGCACACGTCTCAGCCATATCTGTATGCCTACCTCTTGACCCTCCGCTGCTGGGCAGACTAGAGGTACAGTTCTTAAAAGACACGCTCCACCTGAAACCTCCAAGGAAAGCTGTCCATCCTGCTTAGGAACTCAACTTTGTGCTGCAAAAATACTCTCTCCCTCCTTTTGGACCAGCAACATCTGCCAGTACATGGAAAACTCTTCTTCTGGTAGCTTTCACCTCTGCTGAATAGGTTTCTAAGATACAGGCCCTTATTGCAACCCCTCCCTTCCTTATTTTCCATAAGGACAGAGCGTCTTTAGTCATGAAGAGAGGGATTGCCCCTTAAAGTAGTAAATTAATCGTCTGTCTGTCAGGCCATAAATCTTCCCTAATCCACACAGTAAGGGATAAAAGATTCTACATTCTCTGGATGTACACAGACAGCTCAGATTCTACCTGGATAAAACAAAGGATATTTGCAAGTCTGACTAATTTGTTTCTTATATTTGCAAGTCTGACCAATTTGTTTCTTTCTAAGATTCCAAGCTAGGAAACCCTATCTTAATGCAAACTATTGCTGACTAGATTTCTAAATCCATTTCCTTTTGCTACACTCAGCATGGTAAATCCTTACCCTCTCAAGCCAAGGAGCATTCTTCCAATGCAGTGGCCTCTGGATTAATAGACAATTCTTCTACCTCCCTTCCATCCACCCTTCACACCTGTTAAGCTTTGGGAATCGCACCACAGTTTGGAATACTGCAGCAGTGATCTAAGGATGGACATAGTACAGCTGTGTAAGAACATACCGTTAACAGTAGATGCCCTACTGATCATTGTTGCAGTATTCTTTCCCTCCCTACATTCCCCCTTCTCTGAGTTTTCCTTCCTCTTCTCCTTATGGACCAAGGAGAATCGCAGTCTTTTTGCCTGTCCCCTCTTAGCTGACCAGTTTATTTTGTTTCTTAGGCCTCTTCAGATTTACTGGCTTGGAGCTAGTCTGAGAATTTGCACTTGTATGTTTGTTTATGTTCCCTTAATGTTTGCGGACTTAGGTCTTGAGTAAAACTTAGGCTCTTTGGAAAGTTTTGGCTTCAGTATCTTGGCCAGACATTCGGGTTATTTAGTGAGATAACACACCAGTTTGGAATGCTACAACAGTTATCAGTAGGACATCTGCTGTTATGGTAAGTTCTTACACAACTGCACTTTTCAAAAGGAAAAAGAACCAGAATTTTCACAAAAAAAAAACAAATGTCTTTGAGAACTGATATTTACGAGATGCATAATGTTCTGCCTGCTAGTGAAACTATATTGCAGCAAGAACATTGCAGCAAGAACTGTTACAAAGGAATATCAGATGTCCGGAGCTGAGTTCTATTTAATTTTCTAGATGTGGAATACCATTGAAGAAAGTAAACATTGATTTACATTCCTGATACTAGGACTAAAAAGTTGCGTTAATTTAAGTACATTTTGAATGTGTACAGCAGTAATCCAATTGATTCAAAACATTGTATGACATGCTTAATAAAAAGTTGATATGTGTATTTAACAAACATGTTTAGATACCCAGTATGAACCATCTTACATAAAAAGTAACAAAAGTTTAGTTTGAAATGGTCAGTGTAACATGGTGTATGTTGAGCAATACAACGTATAATAGATTATTCTAATGCCTAGTTACAGGGATATGCTTGCCTTATGGAACACATTACTTCTAGAAGTTCACGCTGATTAAAATCTTATGGATTCTAAGAAGTTCATTCCTAGCAATCATAGACATAGCATTCTTTCAAACCTCTAGATGTTATACTTGTAAGTCTTTGGAATCTCCATGAACTGGGTGAAGTTCTCTGATTCTGGAGAGGGTGTGAGTGAGATGCCAGTGCTGTTTTAGCCATTCTGGTGGTGGTGACATCTCTGGTCAACTGCATGGTTTACTACCAGTTAATGTGAAGACCAGAGACAGCATATTGTACAGAGGTACCTGGATGTACTTGGGCCTGCCAGACCACCTTTGTGCTGTAAACAGTTGTCAGCAGGTGTGTGGAAGCATGTGTATGCCTGTTATTGGGCCAGTGTAGCAGGTTGTGCTTTAATGGTGTATTTGCTGGGACACTAGAGATCCAGGCTAGAGCAAAAAGCCACCTCTCTTGCTGAATGATAGCTATGATCGCTGACTGTTGAGCCTCTCCCCCTAGTGTCTGTGGATGCTGGGAAGAGGGGAAGATAAAATGGTTGATGGGGGTAGGGGCTGCAAGGTGGCAGGTATGGGATGAAAAGAAGAAAATAGTTAACATTTAGAGCTGGATACTCTTCTGTGTCAGTTATCTTATACAGAGAAGATAAGAAAGCTCTTGAGGTTATGACTTTGGAATACTGGGTAGGACTCGCAGGTGTTTAGAAGCCCAGGCATTTTTGCAACACTTGGACTCCCATTTTTACTGGCTTTCTTACTTGCCTACTGGTGAGGGTTCTGCATTGGGTAGAGAGGTATCAGTGCTGAGAGCATTTACCTTTGCTGATCCTCAGGATCTAGAGTTGGGTATTTTCTGCTTCATGTGATGCATTTGCTTCTGTGGATATGTTTGTCAGAGGTGACCCTGTTGTCATATCACATGGACCTTCTGATTGTATCAGACCCCTGTCACCAAGGTCTAAACAGATGGATCTTGTCCACTGGTTTTGTTAGGAGGTTAGCCTTCCTTCAGCCAACCTCTTTGTGGTCCTTGATGACAGATGCATCACTGGGAGGAAGCTAAGGTGGGCTGCTCCTTAGTCCAAGGAAAACTAATACCCACCGAAGGAGGCTGCACACACAGGCTGCCCATGCTAAAAGCAGTGTTCTGTGTTGTTTAAGTTCTGGTGAAGCACATGAGCTCAAGAGTCCCGTTTTCTTTTGATCAGATCACCAAGATGTGGTTTTTATAGGATTATATTTGTTAGCACACACTCGTACATTATGCAGCAAGGGTATGTCAGTCTGCCAGTGGCCATAGGCTGGGAAAGTAAGCATACTGGCAAACTCCCCCAGCCTTATGGAGATGAGAATAAGGGAAACCTGTTTGGTCATTTTTTTCTGGGAATCCAGCACACTGCGAATTGTCCTGTCTGCCATGTGACTGAATGTGGTCTTTTTGCAGCTGTTGGCTCTGCAAGGCAAAGGGGACGTTGATAATAACCATATTCTTTTTCCTTTTGCAGGTACTACTCAAGATAATATTACTGTATGCCTTCCCGTATTCCCCTTTTGTTCCTTGGTTGCTGCCAAAATGCAGAGAAGGCCAAATTTTATCTTCACTGCCCCATCGTGGCAGGTACAAGTTTGGTTTCAGGTTGTCAGAAAACATCCCAATAAAATCCAAGGAAGCCTTATCCATGGTTAGGACAATAACTGCCCCCTTCCCCATGGGCATGGCTGTTCTTTTAGATCCATTGATCTTGCCACACCTTCTAGTACAAGTCAGAGAGATGACTGAATCTATCAGATTGCACTTAGCACACACTGCCAAATAAAGATGTTTTCCCACTGTGTGGAATGGTATATGGTGTCTGTCAGTTTAGGTCAGGTGGGTAAAGCTACAAGCTGCTAAGAGCTTCATCTTGTACTCCTGAGTTTGATTCCTACTGTTTCCACTCAGAAAACCTTGACTATGAGCAGGACTCTTAAACAGGCAGTGCTTTCTGATACCCCTCCCCCCAAACTAGGGACAGTTGTGTCCAGTGGGCTTATCTGGTTAACAAATAAAAAAATGAAGCCTGTACTATCTACATGTATCAATTTGCAGGTGATCCTGATAATATCTAATGTGCCTGTTTTGGTTTCATGTTAGTTATTCAGTAGATAACATGCACGTTTCTGCCTTTGGTGGTGCATTATGACCATATGGAGAGCAGAACCCTGACATAGCCCTTCTTTGTCTACCAGTTCACTTATAGGGCTTTGCATCTGTGTCTGCCTTTGAAGACGCCTTTGTCTTGGATCTTAAACTTGAATATTAGGAATAATATTAGCTGTTCAAAATGTTGGACCCTGGTCACAGCTAACTTGGTAAAACTTAGCAAAAATAAATATAAAGAAAGTCTGCTTTCCAATGGAGAAATCAGTCCAGTTAAGGGTTTAAGCAGATCTTTATTCAACAATGGATGAGCAGTCTTGTCTGATTCCAGACTGAAAATTGAGCAACTTAAATAGTATCGTTCTAGAGAAAGTACCAGCTCTGCCTAGGTAAGGAACTGTACCTCGTGTCTCCTTGTTACCCTGTAGTTACAAAATCTTATACCCTTTTACATTTTAGAAGTGTTGGGTATCTCTCATCAATGTTACATGAAAGGAGCCACCACCTTACCACAACTTAAAGAAGCAAATACTTTAGAAAGAAAGAAAGAAAACAGGACAAATAAGGGCAGAATTTACCTTTAACTGGACTGATTTTCTTTCCTCTGGAAAGCAGACTTTATTTTTGCTAAGTTTTACTAAGTTAGCTGAGGTCAGAGTTCGCCATTCTGAACTGTTATCCTTATTCCTAATATTTTATTTTGTCATGTACATTGTTGAGGCTGCAGGTTGGGATACCAGATATTTGCTTCATGGATTTCTTTGTCTTTTTATGGATCTTAAACTTGACTGAAAGGCTTACCTGTCCCCATTTTAAGTTTGTTTATACAGTGAGTAGAAGTTTGTCTCTTAGAAAACACTTTTCATCTTGTCAGTTACCTCTGCCTGTAGTGTCTCAGAGCACCAAGGGGTTTTTGCAATTTGGTCTTTCACAAGGATCAGATGTTCACTTGGATTATCACACATTTTCTTCAGAATGTGATCTCAGAATTTACTTTAAATCAGTACATTCACTTCACAGGTTTCTTTTTGGAGGCAGAATCCAGGGGGGAAAAAGAGCCCATCATACCAGTAACCTGCAACTCCTGTGGTTCTGCCTGAAAAAAACTGCATGAGATGAGGAAGTTGGGCTTAGTTGTTTGTCGTCTTTGGTCATTTTAAAGGTGGAGGGAGTGATGCTTTCAGTTTGTGTGTGCCTCATTTTAAGGGTGGAGGGAGTGATGCTTTCAGTGTGTGTGTGTGTGTGTGTGTGTGTGTGTGTGTGTGTGTGTGTGCCTTTGAAGAACCATTGCAGACATTTGTGCTTCAGCCTCCGCACAGTTTTAGCAAGCATTATTTCTTGGACTTCAATTCCAGAGTTCAAGTCTCCATTGATATAGCATTGCTGCAGATCTCAGTTTAGTCGACACCAAAAGTACACTCATTGTGTATATAGCGTTGCTGCAGATCTCAGTTTAGTCAACACCACAAGTACACTCATTGTGTAAAACATAATGCTCCTGCAGAATGCTCAGTGCATGCTGTTTTTGTGGAGAAAGTTATTTTGATCAAGTCACAGCTGACAAATATCTAATATACTCAGGCCCTGTTTGCCCAAATATATTGCTTCAGCTTTCCAGATTTTTCAGCTGCCCTTATTCATTAGGATTCTTCTCAAGGAACATTCAGAGACTTTGGAGAAGTCTGATTCATACCAGGAGTGGCCTTAGGTCAACTGGTACCCTAGGCAAAAGGTCTCCACGGTGCCCCCCCCACACCACCTGGTGCCCCCATCTTGGTCTACCTACATCACATAAATACTGGAAAAGTGCCCCTGCTAGACCAGCATCCTAGGCGACTGCCTAGTTGGCCTATGCCTAAGGCCGGCTACGAGACCAGCACAGGAAGCAGAATTTGTGGATGTCACATATTGTATACTTCAGATACTGTTTACAATTAGCATTATGTTTTTTAAGAATATTTTTATGCAAAAAAACTGTTTCCATCTTCTGTGTGTATTAAAAGCATTAAATGTATAAGTGTTTTTAGAAACCTTTTATAGCAAATTTGGACTGCTATTTTTGTCTTCAAGATGTCTTCATATGTATACTACTCAAGTGTTTCTTTGTTTAAATTAGTCATCTGATTTAATTCAGGCATTGATGATTCAGAGTGGTTCAGTTTGTAGTTCCTGTATTGTTTGATCACGTTGTAATTCCAAAATATCTTAATAAGAAAGGGATGGATATATCTCTTGGATAAAGTCTGCTCAGCCAGTATATTTCATACTTTTTTGCTTATTGCACTAATATGCTATGTGATAACTATTTCTTCCAGTTCACATAATACATATAATAATATAATACATATCAGTATGCTACAAGTAATGGTTGCTTTTGTGGAAGAAAATATCAACTCCAAGTTATATTTAATTTTAAAATTATAGTACTTGAGGGGGGTATACAGGGTACAACTCTTGTATGGCAGAGTCTGGGAATTCTGCCACCACTAAAAATATCTTGTTTTTGATTTTTTTTTAACGTGTGATATATTTCAGTTAAAGTCTAGGTTGTCTGATTTTTTTTATTCTATTTTCGAAAACTGTGGCCAAATTGTTATATTTTTCGGGATCTCCCAGTCTCTCCTTGACTCTCCATCCATTTCTCCAGTTGGCCCATTTGTTCTTTTGTATTCCTGGCATCAGAAAACACCAAGAGGAGAGATGAGAGTCAAGAAACAATATCATTGTGCAGGAATTTAAAAGCATTTGTTGTACTCCTAATAGCCCTCCTTTTTGACTTAGTGCATCCACTCCTTAGCAAGGCTTTTGCATTAGGCCTTCCTCAAGCGACAGTCCTGCAGCAGGACTTAACCAACTCTCTGTTCTAGGATGGATGAGTGTACCTCAGCTGCATCACTCCCATCTCAGGAACATATTGTGTAAGGGACAGTAAGGGTCTCATCCTTGTGTGCCACAGACCCATCTTGGCAGTTTCATAATTGACTTGGGATACATATATTAGAAAAGTACAGCAAGTAATTCTTTCTGAATGAGTTATAAAGTCACAGCCTAATTTATTTGGTATTCTCAAAGATTTTGTATGCTTGACTAATAGGTTTAAAGAAAACGGAGAAGCTGAGAGATACATTTTCCATTTGATTTGATGAATACTACAGAATTTGTAAATTACTGCAATAGTACTAGAAAATCGTGCGATTTCATGGAAACTATTTTTGCCAGAGTACTTATTCATAACTTTTATTTCTTCTTATATTGTAATTGTTTCAGTTTTGCTTTGTTAGGTGTTCTGTATATAGCATCTGTTTGAACTGTGTGTGTGTGTGTGTGTGTGTGTGTGTGTGTGTGTGCACGCATATGCATGCTTGCGCATATCTGGACAGATCAAACAGGATATGAGGATTGCCTGGTTTCATATGTGTGAAGCAACAGTAATAAAGGTGAGGCCATTCTAGACTTCTGTCTAACAAATGGCTTGATGGTGGCTAACACGTGGTTCAGCATTAGGAACTGGCACAAGATCACATACAAAAGTGACCAACATGCAACTCGGCTAGACATCCTTCTAGTGAGAAATGAGAATTGGATTAGAGTCAGAGATCGCAGTTATCCCAGTGAAAAAGTCCACCCATAGCATAAACCATTGGTGGCCACAATCCACTGCAAGAACTGGCAATATAGGGCTGAAAGGTCCGCAGAGACTAGGTTGAAGCCCTGAAGGTTGACTGGAGTGAAAACGTTAAAGTTCAAGGAAATATCATGGCTACAGTACCTAAGGAAGAAAAGGAAGGTTGCTGGTGGAATGCAGAAGTCCAGCAAGCTTCAAAAGGAAAGGTTAGGAAAAAGTGGGAGATAGAAACGACAGACCACACCAAGAAGAAATACAGGTTGGCAAAGAGGCTAAGAGAACAGTTGCAATACCAAAGAACAAGGAATTAAGGACACTTTTACTAGCTTCTGGAAAGTGACTCAGCAAATGGCACAAAAAACCTCTTGTGACCGACTCTCATTCTGAGCAATCCAGCACCATTCATAAAAGTTGTGAGCAACAACCTGCTTACCAGTCCACATGATGTTGAAGGCAGATGGAAGGATTATTTCCAGCAGCACCTGAGTAAAAAAAAAAAAAATGGCAGAGACTGTACTGCCTCATACACAGACTATGATGAAAGAGGAAGAGCAGCCCACCCTAGAAGTAAGAACAGCACTAAAGAAAATGAAGTTAGGGAAAGCAGCAGGCTCAGTTGATGTTGCAACAGATAAGTGAAATTTGAACTAAATTTGTCTATTAGTAGATTGGTTATGCCATTTGGGTCCGAGTATGTGATATCCTTCACCAATGGCTCTGCACAGTGCTGGGCATTGTTTCTGAGATTTCTAACATAGCTAAAAAAAGCTTTATGGTTTATCCTTTGGTTGGGTGGCTTTTTCTGCTTCATATTTGACTTTAGTTGATTTGATCAGGATTTTGAGTTCCTTGTTAATTTTAGCAAGGGCATTATTGGCATCTTGAGAGTTGAATTTATTTTTTGCATGCAGTGATTTTTTTCTTTCATTATAGAGCCTGTTTATATTAGGGTTCCACTAACGTGGTTTATTTTTAAATTTGGTGTATTTACTTCTGAGGAGAACAGATGCTATTTACATTTGCATAGAATTTGGCAGTAAAGGATTCTGCATAAGCAGTGTAGTCACTGAGATGGAATGAGCTTTTAAATTTAGCTAGGCCATCATTCCACTTCAGTAGATTAGCCTTGGTATAATCTCTGAAAATGAGTTATTCATAGATGCTTTTGGCTTCAATCTGCAAGGTAAGTGCAACTGATCTGTGGTCCTATTTTGGCCTGGAAGGTAGTTAAAATTTAGTACAGAGCAATGCTGCTCCATATTGGTAAGGACCAAGTCTAGGATTTTATTGCCCCTATTTGGGGTGTGGACTAACTGGTCCAGAGAGTTTGTATTGACGAAGTCCAGAAATTTCTGGGTATACATGTTTGAGGATGTATAAGTCACCCATTTAATGGATGGATAGTTGAAGTCTCTTAGGAGAATGGTGTTTGTCTGAATGCATAGCGACTCCATACTGGTTATGTAGGCAGTATGGGCTGGGGGGGGTCAAAGAGGAGATCCTTTAGTGAGCTATGATATGGTAAGAGTTTTTTTGTAATAACAAGTTGGATGTGGAGGAGTTCCAGGTCATTATCTTGTCTAAGGAGTCTGGAGGTGATTTTTTTAAGAATATGGAGACACCACCACCTTTATTGCCTTATCTAATGCTGTGGCACTGAACATGTGGTAGGCATTAAAACCCTGCAGTGATGGATTGCTGTCATTTGTCTTGAACCAGGTTTTTGTGACAATACATATGCCTGTGTTTTTCATGTTAAGGAGTATTTAGAGAGACTGCAGTTTTATGTTAAGTCTCCAAGCGCTGAGCAGCAATACCTTTGTTATCTGGATTCGGTTTTGTTATGTTGGAGGTTTTAGAAGATCGCCATTGTATAAAAATGGCACTGCCAGGGTGGGATAGGTGATGGTCATCCCTAGCAAACCAGTTAGGACCATCTACCATCTCCTGACAGGTTGATATGTATTATACCCCCTTAGAATGACGAGAGAAGCTAAGTTAATTGTTGGCCCGTAATCTTTTTGTTCATACTTTGGCATCATTCTTGGTTATGATAGAATTATGCTCAGGGCTAGGTTTATACCTGCCTCAGACACACATTGTGGGAGCTCCATCATGTCTTTCTCTGTATAGTCCAGGGAGGTACGTCTCAAGTCATTTACACCCATGTGCACTATGACTATGTCATATGTGTAATTGTGGAGCAAGAACAGCATACATGATGTTGTACATCCTAACACCTGATAGGCAACTGACCCTGATCCTCTCTTTGCACAGCCTGGTGAGTGGTAAATCAGTGCATATCACTGTGGAGTCACCTATGACTCTGATATTGGATTGTGTTTAGGTTTACCTTATGGGTTTTTGAACTGATTCAGTGTGACCCTTTGATGTAAGTTTTATGGTTGGTGCTGCCTATGTTGTGTTTGTGAGGTTGCTATGAGGGTACTTATTTCTTAGGTTACATTTAGGAGGCATTTCTGTTTTAGGTATGTCACCTTTAAAAGCCTCAACATATGTAGGTGTGTGTGTGTGTGTGTGTGTGTGTGTGTGTGTGTGTGTGTGTGTGTGTGTGTGTGTGTGTGTGTGTGTGTGTGTGTGTGTGTGTGTGTGGTCTGAGCTATATGTGATTGGTTTAGTGTGGTGTTGTGTGGGACTGACAACATGTATGTTATTTGTCATTGGTAAACTGATATGCAGAGTAGGAGAAAGTAAGGTGTGAGATGAGCAGATCATATTCAGATCATGATGCAGCCCAGATGGCCTAGTGTCTACAGTGAGACAGACAATGGAGAAGTTACAGATAAGAAAGAGTCTAACTAGGCATTCCAAGACTTGGAGAAACCATATGACAAGGTTCCACGAAAGCTGATTTGTGTAATCCTGCAGGGGTTCGAAGTCCTAGAAACATTGGCAGAATTAGTACAGGCTGTGTACAAATACCCACTGCACAAGTACTGTGTTTGGGCTCTCAGAAAGGTTCCCAGTGAGAATGGGGGTTTGTGAGGTTTCAGCTGAGCCCATTGTTAATTATACTAGTGATGGATTACAACAGAAAACAGGTTGGAGGGGACAGTCAACAAAACTGCTGCATGAAGATGATGCAGCATTACAAGCAGACTCTGAGCAGGAGCCTCAGCAAATGATAGAGGAATGGAATGGGAACTAACATCGGGCGGCACAATGCTAGGGCACTTCTATGGGCTAGGCTTGTAAAGGCTTCAGGGCCATTAGTCTAGTACAAACCTATGGGACATGAGATGGAACTGAATACAGACAAAACAGTTGTCATGGCAGCAAAAGGGGGAAATCAGTAGGAGCTGAAAATTGAGATAGAACAGGTTATTCTAACAGCTTCCAGCATCTGGGAGGGTTGTTTAAAGAAAAGGGAGGTCTGAATGAGAAGACCAAAACTAGAATAGAGAGGAGCTGCAGTCAACTGGGTTTTGTCAGGGGTAGAGTGTGACTGAAGAATGCCAAAGAATCTGAGAACTAAAAGTGTAAAAAAAAAACTGAAGGTGACTAGTACTGCTGTATGGTACAGAAGTAGGGGTAATAAAGACGGAACGGCTGAGGAAGCTAGAGGTGATGGAGACGAAGTAGTAGGATGCACACTGTGGGACAGAAGAAATGATGCCATTAGAGCAGAAGCTAAAGTAGCTCAGTTGCAGAAAAGGTCAAAGAGAGCATATTATGGTGGTGGAGGCACATATGAAGGAAAGTAGAAGATGATTTGTGAGAGACATAAAGAGGGCAAGATAAAACTAGAGGATCCAGCAAAGAGATGACTGGATTGTGAGAGAGAAGACCTGCAACAATCAGGCTTGACTAATGAGGAACGGAGAAGAGTGGCATTGAATGCAGAAAAGTGGCAACAGTTGACGTGACACCCTAACTGACCCCATGTAGAAAATGGGAAAAAGGGGTTATATTGCTTTACCCAAAGATGTTGAACTTTCTTTTAGTTCACTGTGGATTGGCAAACACAATTTGGTTGACTGCTGTTTTGTCGAGAGTTCAAATGCTGTCAGATAGATACTTTCCCCTCCCACAAGATCCATATTACAACCTATCCTAGAGTTATATTGGCCCAGGTTTCAATGGAACAGATTTGATGCTGCATATTCCAACAATATGGTTGTCAGCATTTGTGAATATAGTCATATATACATACACACTTACACACACATATATATATATATATATATATATATATATATATATATATATATGTACATATATACACAGACGTATGTGTGTGTGTATGTATGTATATTGTACATATTTCATATATAAATTAATAACTAAAATCACATCTCATAACTATGTCTGAAGTCTAAAAGGGAATGCCTAGCTATGTGCTGAACTGGTTATAGATGGGATCATTCATACTACACCAGAAGATATTGCCAACCTGCTAGCTGACAGATTCATTGCAGACTTCACCACCATATCTCCACCTACCCCATCCTAAAGCATACCTGACACCAGCCCTCTGCCTAGAAGCTCTAGAGAACAGGTCATCTCTGCACTCGCCGAGGCTAACAACACAGCTTCAGTGGGACCAGATAATATCCAGGTTGTTTACTAAATAGTCTAAAACAAGACTTAGTCGACCCACTTGATATTCTGTTTAATCATAGCTTGAGAACTGGCTATGTTCCTGCAGATTGGAGAAAAGCAAAAGTAACCCCCCTGAACAAAAAGGGAGCCATCAACTGACCCTCGGAACTACAGACCCATAAGTCTAACCAGCCTGATCTGGAAGTCTATGGAAAGAATTTTCAAGGACCTTATCAATAAGGGCATAGGTGACCTCCAGATGCTGCACCCAAGCCATTTTGGCTTTGTTAAGGGTAGGTCATGCTTATTAAACTGGTATACTTCTTTGCGAATGTCACCAAATGTCACCAAGCCATGGACGAAGGTAAGACTGTGCACACTGCCTATCTCAACCTTGTCAAGGCTTTCAACACAGTTTCCCACTTTGGTATCGAGAAACTCTCCCCAGATAGGGATTAACCCTTACGTTACTAGATGGATAGCCATTTGAGTCACCAACAGAATACACAATGTCAAAATTGGTGGCTGTACCTCCACTAGTAGACCCATCACCAGTGGAGTACTACAGGGTTCTGCACTGGGCCCTTTACTGTTTGACACCTATTTCCCATAAGTCCATGCCAGAGTAGACAGCCTTTTTATCACCAAGTTTGCTGCTGATTGCAAACTGGGAGAAATCAGTCTCCCAAAGATGTCAACATATTACAAGAAGGGCTAATACAAGCAAATGATTGATGCCATAGCAGTGATCTAAAAGTAAATGCAAAAAAATGCATCATTATTCCCTTTGGCAAAACAGAATTCCCTACATATTATAATATTGACAGCACCCCTGAGTTCCAACCCAGTGGTGTATGACTTGGGAACACATGTTGGTAGCAATCTGAACTTTGACAACAAGTTTCCACATATGGCTCAAGAGTCACTCAATCTAAGGATCTCAGCCTAGCTTCTGACATTAACAGATCATGCTGGAGAGAGAGATACATCTCCCAGAGACTGCTGCTTCTCTGGAATAGAGTCTCTATTAACATAAACTAGAGCTTCTCACCGAGCCTATTCAAATGCAACCTAGATAATTGTATGGGAGATCGAAAATTTGCCTCTGGAGTGGCACCTATGTCCCTCATGGACAGGGGTAGCCAGTTGTGATCACGGACCCACTCTGTTCTTAAATTCTTTCTGCAAACTACCTAAAAAAGAACAGTCGGGGATACTTGGGATTAACATGGCTAAGCTTGCAAAGGCTCTAGGGCGGCTAGCCTAGTAACTTCCTATGAACCTATGGCGAATCTAAAATAATTCTAAGTGAATAATGGCATTGATAAAAATTACACTTAAAAATCATGGGTGTAATTCCTAACAATTTAACTCATGAAAATGGAATTTCATTTTTTTTTAATAACCATAAATTAGTATCTCTGCAGGCATGTTGCTGCAAGTGGATTTTTCTATATAAATTTGTGTATTTAATTAACAAAAGTGACCTATTCATGCAGCTTTATCACCATTTTTGCTTTGCACTAGGTTAATGCAGGCTGGATTAGACGGTGACCTAGTCAAGATGCAGGATCTGCCACAAGTCCTTGTCGCTGTCAGTGAAAATTTAGTAGGACATTTGCATGCTTGGAACTTTGTCAAAGAGAACTGGGAGAGCCTTACAAAAAAGTAAGTCTATGTCTCATGTCACATGTATCCTTTATTAGATGGTTTTCTTCATTTTTATTTTACGTATTTCTTAACCAAGTAGTTAGTAGAAGGCTGTAGTCAGGCATGACTCAGGCACAAGTCAAACAAGGTGTTGCAGGGGATGGGTTCCTGACTGAATTTCAAGTGACTGGGGTTTGTTGAGCAGCCCTGGCACTGGAGGAGCCAGCCAGGCAGGGAGGGAAGAGGAGTGAATTGGCATGACTTGCTTATGTCTCCCTGTGAGTGGGTAGGGTTTTATACACATTTTAGGACACACTGGTTGATGGTAACTGCCTGATGGAGAACAGGGAGCTCATTTCTTGTGCCTTGGGAGGGTGTAGCCGGCTACTTGGAGGGAATTCAGGCAGTCTTGGTCATCACTCCCTTGCACACGTTATCTTTTCCCCCTGCCTGGTGTCAGTGTGCATGTGTATCTGTGTGCCTGTTAAGGCCAGCAAACCAAGCGGCAAAAAATGTGTACCTCACCTGATGGTTGAATGATTGCCCCTGTTGGTCAACCCTCTCTTGGGTGATGAGGAGCAGACTGGCCAGTTGACTATTACACTGCAGGAGCAAAGAGTGGAAAAAAAATACCAAGATTAATTTTTAGATTAGCTTTTTAACATATAGCTAAAGGTAGAGTGGGGACAGTAAGTTGACCATAGGTATGAATCCATGCATGTCTGCATGATGTGGAAGAAAGACCTGGCAATTCACTGTCATTTCTTTCCTTTAACATGAAAACTCCATGTGAGGTGGTTGCTGCCCTCAGGGTCACTCTTAGGGGTCAGATGCAACTTAGAAGAGCAAGCGAGTAGGTTATATGCAGTCAGCACTGTTACTGAATAAATTTGCATGTGCTTTTCAGCAAACAGAGTTTTGGAAAATGGTCTTAGTACTCTTTAGATTGTCTTCATTAATGGCAAAGATTTCATCTGTAGGTGTCATTTTTCAAGATTCTGTATGGCACAGATAGAGTACAGTATGACTGGTGCTGTTCAGATACTTGACTTTTGCATGTTGGAATTTTTATATTTGCACTGCATGATAGACAGGCAGCACATCATCTTTTGGCATTTCACATTTATAGGTTCACATGTGCTCCCTGCACTGTACTGTGTGGAGTTCATGTTGTTCTTTTGGTAACTCTTTTTCTGAATGCCAGTACGTCAAAAAATTACTGTAACAACTTAGTGCAAGCCTGGGAGCTATTTGTTTTCTTGTAGGGAGGAAAGAAACTTTGCACTCCCTCCAAGGGGGGGGGGGGGGACATCCCCATCCACCAAACATATATATACATATTCCAAGGCTACCAAACGGGTGAGAATAGAAAACTCCACTGTCAGTAAAAATTGTTTCAGCCAAATTACTTTGATCTTCCATCAGTTTGCAAAAGAACTGTCTAGCTTTACATGTTCTTATTGTGTACAGCAGATGTTGGGCATAGTAAGTACTTGACTCAGCACCTCCATATGTGTGTTTGTGAAAATTAAGATATTTGAGATGTTTTTGCCATTTCTTAAATTCTTTATTTACTTAAATCCACTTAAACCTGCATTTCTGTTAGTAGGGGTAATTTTAAAGTTTCCCCAGTCTGGTCAGTCCAAGCAGTCTTTGGTATATATTGTGATTATTTTTTTGACCTTGTTCCATTTTGGTCCTGTTTACTGCTGATTCTTGAATCATCCACCTACCTTCTAGAGTTCGTGCTTGAATTTGGAAAAATGTGGTATATGTGTCACTGATTAATTTCATTGGCTTTTACTACTGTACATTAGCAATCGTGTGTGTTGTGGATCAGTGTGTCTTGTTACAATTTAAAGTAGAAGTCTTCTGTCAAGTTATAATTTTTTGACAACATACTGGATTGGAATTCTAAGAGTAAGGTGATGGCATGAAAGATCCTGTAGCTTTATTGATTAGAATAGGTAAACATTTATACAATTGCTTGTAAGGATTGTGTACTTGCAAGTTCTGTGCCCTTTTATAGTGAAAGTATGTTTTCACTTTAATGTTGTAAGCTTTTGATTTGTTTCCATTTTATGTGATTCAGTACTACGTCCTTTACAGCTTCTTAGGCTAGTAATTGTAGTAGAAAGTGCCCATTCTGGAGGAATGATATTCAGTCATTTGGTAAAGTTCTGTAACTGTTCAGATTTATATAAAGTGTCACCACAAGCTCTCCAATATGTATCATCATTTGTAGTTCAAAGTATGAAATGTTGTTAATACAGCCTGCATTATTTATTTAGTTCTCTAATAACCAAGTATAGCCTTTCAGGAGTGTTATATTAGTCCAAGTCACAAGACCAAATCCTTTTCCCAGATAACTAATGTATCTCTCATTTTTTCGCTTATTTAAATATATTTGCCAAACTGCATTTTTGTCTCGGCTTGTATGCATGCACAAGTGCACTGTGCTTCTTCACTGGGAGCTGCTCTGATGGGGCAATATGCAGCTGAATAAAAGTTCAGATTGATTTGCAGACATAGATAAGCACAAATTAAATTTGTAGTTGCAATGCTTAGTAGTGGTTGCACGTTGCAGTTGCTGTGCATTTGTCATTATGATTATTGAGAAGGTATGTTTTTTGTAGTAAGCACCTGAAGCCAAACTCTAGAGTGAGGAAAATAGACATTGGACTGTGTTGGGATTTGGGTAATTTTGTTGGAATTAGATTGCTTTGGAATTAGGCTGACAATGGCGGTTTTCCATATATTTACCCAAGACAACATATCATGCAAATATTTGGCTGTTTTTCATATATTTGCATGATATATAGCGTCGGGCAGAGATTGAAAATGTGTTGCAGATTGATTGTAAGAAAGTCCCTACATTGGTATATGAACCAGGTTTAGAGCCTGGAGAAATGTCAGCTTTTATTTGTTGCAGGAGAGGTTTAGCTTTTAAGTCATTTCTTTTGACTTGTTTAAAGTAAAATTGAAAAATATAATAAACTAATTCGGAGGGAGATCACTATAAGTATTTGAGAGGAGAGGGGTGGTTGTATAATTAGGAGAGAAAATCAGAGTGAGAGAAAGTAGGTGTTGCTGTTGGTGGGTTGTTTTGAATATTCACCCTTTGTTTGGCATGTTAGTCCTACCAGGCCAATGACTTCTTTTTAGGGGAGACAGAAGGTGGTATGATATTCATACTAACTGGGGGAAATTTGGCTATGGCATCGGGGAATTTCTCCTTCTCGTCCTCATCATGAGTGGGACCCAATTTGCAGGAGCACTTCTGTTTCTGTTCAGGTGCAGAGGAGACCTGGACAAACAGGGAAGCAGGTGGAGAGAGAAGGAGATAATGGAGTGGTGACAGAAGTGAAGGAGAAAGCAAATATTGAGACCGGAAAATGTGTGAAAGATTCTCAGGAGATGTTTCGAAGAAATCTGTTTGAAGGAGATGAATCTGAAAATGATGGATGTGTAATTGCATCCCTATAGTGTGGAGGGTTGCAGAATGATTTACATAAAGAAATGGTGATGCAGAGTGAGACAGAAAATGAAGGAAATTTTTCCTTTGGGGGGAGGGCGGACATTATGTAGAAAATACAAAATGAGGATGCAGAGACAATCCTAAAGAATAGTGGTGAGATGAAAAGAAAACATATGCAGAGAAAGTAAAAGAAGGCAAAAGGAGAGTACCAGAAAAGGAGGCAGAAGAAAATGAAAAAGGAAGTACATGGTAAGGATTCAAAGTAAAGCAGAAAAAGAAATGGTCAAGTATGAAGTGGGGGACAATTTAATAGCTCCTTTGAGGTATAAAATTACATGAGGTAAGAGCATTCATTCTTAAGAAAGAGGCATTGTGTAACATATTTCAGACTGTTTTTTTCAATGGAAAATTTTCTTAGAGAATATGAAAAAAAAAGAAAATGTAACCCATGGAATCTTTGTGATAAAAGCATTTAACAGGGAAACAAAAAGAAAATTCATGTACAATTTTGAACACTGGTGGAAAGAGGGACTTTGAAAGGATATTTGAAAACTTTATGTAAAGAAGTACTGGGCATTGTAAACGTTTATGATTAAAGGGACTTATGGATTGGTGGATGAGATTGCAATAATGTGTTAAAAATAGAAAGAGAAAAATTATATGTATATCAAGCTTGATGAATGTAGAGGAAAATAGGTTGTTGTAAAATACTAGGGACAACCTGAAACATTTTTTTGTGGAAAAGGACATATCATAAGTAACTGTGATAAAAGAAAACGTTATATTTGTGGGGAAATGGAACATAATGCAAAAATGTGAATTGAAATGTTATAAATGTAACAGAATCAAACATTTATTGATGCATTACAAATATAAAAATAAGAGTAAGGAAAAATAAAAAAGAAGATTTTTTTTTAAAGTAGTAGAAGAAAAATTACATGAGAAAAAATAAAGAGAACATAGAAGAAGGTTCTGAAATAAGTGATGAAGACATAAATTGAGAGGTAGTAAAAGTAAAAAAAAAATTACTTGGTAAAAGGGTAAAATACAAAAAAAAAAATTTTAAAGGGATAAGATTAAAAGAAAAAAGATGGGAAATGGAAGAAAAAGAATATATACAGCTAATGACAGGGGATTAGTGTAATGGTTAAGGTGTTTGACTCACCAGCAAGAAGGTACAGTGTTTGATTCTCACCTTTGGGATGGAAAGCTAGCTTAGTAATTAGCTATGAACTTACAAAACCATGAATCTAAAGACAAGGGAAAATTAAGTTTTGAATGCTTTCTGTAAATATGAATAGTATTTAGAATATAGTAAGAAGATTAGTGATTTTGGAGTGGTGCATTATGGTTTTTAATAAGTGAAGAAAGGTTACAAATAGAAAAACTGTGGGGAAGAAAGATAATCTGGACTTTGGGAAATGAGAGATGTTCTGGAATAACCATATTCTCTAGAAATACAGTAAAGATACTGGATGCAACTTTAAAAAAAAAATTAGAAGCTTACCATTGTAGATTTTAAATGGAAGGAACAAGTAAGTATAGAAGTGTATATAATTATAACATTATTTCCTTATACTAATTGTAAAAAAAGGTAAAGCTTATTTCATCAGATTTTAGACTTTGTAGTGATAACTATGAATATTATAATAGAATAATTGTGATTTTAAGAGAAGTGTAAAAAGAAAGGAAATGACAATGTAAGAAAAATGGTAGAAGTTAAAACTTTGGGACAAAAATTCATGGACTTACAAAAGGAGTATGTATAGAACTGAAATTGATTATTTTATATTATGAGAATGTTTAGTCATAGGAGAGGGGAGATAGTTGAAACAGGATTTTCTGATCCGTGCATATATGGCTAAAAGATAAAGGAAAACAAAATATCTAAAAATAGCCAAAAGAACAAAAAGGATGAATGAGAAAGTATGCAATGAAGAAGGAAATAGATTATTAATGCAGTTATGGAAATATCATATTACTATGAGAACATTTTATAAAAACTGGTCTGAATGATGCACGATATTTTAGGAAAAATATTAAAAACTTTTTTTTTTTTTTTTACAGTAGCATTGTGATGTGAGAAAAGTAAAGAAAGAAAAATATAATGTATAACAATGCATCGGAAGATTTAGAACACATTGATAAAAAGTACATTGACAAAAGAAGAATTATATGAAAGAAATCAAGAAAAAATACAAGAATTTTTATATAAGCAAAGATATTTTTACAAGGAAAGAGAGGAAATATTGAGTTACTTAAGCAGATTAGTAAAGCATGGCGGTAGTTTAATGAGAGAAAAAATGTAAAAGGAGGAAACCGAAAGAACTCAGGAAAAGATTATGAATAGTCTAGTAACAAGATGTACAAGAAATGTTTAAAGAAAAAAGAAGGTAATAAAAACATGGAAAGTAAAATAGCAGAAAAAAAGAGTTGGAAAAGGAGATTTCTTTACATGAGATAGATAAAGTATTAAGACAAGTAAATATAAATTTGGCTGCAGGACCAGGGTATGAAATGATGAAGGGACTGCAAAAAAAAAAAAAAAAAAAAAAGATTTTTAATGAATGAAGGCTGTACGTGTAAATAATTATATAGTGCAGTACTTAAATTCATAAAGAAGAAAGAAGATAGAAAATTTACAAAACCGGAGACTGATAGTATTGAATTATAATAATTATAAGATCTTTATGAAGGTAATAGAAAAGAGATTTGAAACTAAAATGGAAAATATTATGGAAAATAGTATATATAGTATAAAGGGGAAGGGTTGTCAAGAATTATTAATGATTGAGAAATTGTGGATGATAATATGAATAAAAAGGAAGTGAAAATCATGATAAGAGACCTTAATAAGGCAGTTGATCCAATTGGATATGAAATTGTATGGGCAATAATGCCAGAATATAAGTGAGAAAGTTAGGAAATTATGTATGTCAGTGTATAGTAATGTTGTGTCTTTCAGCTTTTCCCTTTTCTGGTTTGCTAATGATTGGCAGTAGATTTTTATGTGCCGAGTTGCCAGCCCTGATGCACAACCTTCAACGAAGGTACGCCCATTTACACATGTCTCCAGACGGAAGACGCTCTAGCTGAGAATCGAACGGGACAACGTCTTACTGTGAGGCAACAGCGCTACAGCAGCACTGTAAATGGCTGGTTAAACCAAGAGGTAAGTGTGAAGAGTGGTGTTAAGACAGGGATATCCGATGACTTGTATACTCTTTGCATGTGTTATGAGTGCGATAGTATGTGAAATAAATTACAAAATGAAGAAGGCAAGATACATAACACCTAAAGGGTTAAGAATTCCAGTTATTTTATCATTCATTTAACATATGCAGATGACATTATAATAATTGCAAAAAACAAAATATGGCTAAAAGAAGTAATAATTTGCACAAATCAGTGCCTAGAGGTGGTAGGGATGACAAAAGAGAAAAGTAAAGGTTTATGTTATGTAGTAAATGCAGGCGGTATATATTTTACTATGAATGAAATTTCTCTATTAGGTGTATCATTTGGGAATAAAGGTGTAATTAATTCAATGGGAAAAAACAATACAAGAAATAAAACAAACCTGTCTTTTCTGGAGTACATATAAATTATCATTCAGAATAAAGGCTTATTTGATAAATTCAGTACTGATGGGAAAAATAGCATATTTGGCAAGTGTATTTATATTGTCAACAGTATTTAAAAATTAATTATTGCAGATAAAATTTCATTTATATGGGGTTTTTGATTAAACCCAGTGACACAAGCTTTGTGTCTATATAATGAGGAAGGCGGTTTAGGGTTACTTAATCCAGTGGAATATGCTGCTTCATTAAAATTGTACAGTAGAAAAATGAAAAAAGATGAGAGATTAGTAGTAAATTCGTATAAATACAAGTATGATAAATTTGGGGGCATAGTAAAAAAGAGAAAGAGTGTATACATGAAGAAATAAAATGTTAACAAGAAAAAATATTTTGTGGAAAATAAAAATTGATAATATAAAAAAAGATATAAAAATATAGTATAAGACAAGAGAGTTGGGGTGGGTCAGGGCTGGTTTCAGTATGGATTATGGTTTGGGTTTTGTGTTAATGCTGTGTTTTGGATGGGTGGGTTGTGCCAGTAGTTGAGTAGTTGTTGACTTAGTATGCTTGTGAAGTTAGTGTGTTTGTTTACATAGGGAATAGAGGTTATAACTCAGGTTTAGGAGTGGTGGTAGTGTTTGTGTTTGTATTCTAGTGTAATGTTATGTTTTCTTTGTATAAGAGTAAGTAGGAGCAATATGGTTTGCAGTTTAACATGTTTGAGTTGTGATAGTTGTAAAGTATGATGTAGCTTTACTAGTTTACTTTTGGTGTGTAATGAGAATATGATTTGAAATGGGGGTGATGTTTAGTTATTTTGTGGTGCAGTGTTTGTATGCTAGTGCTATGGAATTTGGTGCACCTTTAAAGCTGATTTATGATGTAAGCAGAACTGGGAGTAGAATGTTGAGTATGAATGTAGTGCTCAGGGGTTGGATAAAGAATTGGGGTGGGGTGGGGAGTGCAGCAGGCTGTATCAGTTAAACTAGTGGTACCCAGTCAGTTAGAACATGCTTAGGACCAAGATAGGCTAGCGCTGCTGTGCAGAAGCAGGTTAAGTGCACTATGTTTTTTTTTTAAAGAAATTTGATCAAAGAGCAAGTAAATGTATATGAGAGTTTATATTTTGGGCATTCAACTTTGTGAAGAACTGATTCTTATATATGACATATACAGCTAGAGTGGCACCTGTACTTCAGGATGGATACAAGTAGTGTTCATTAGGACAGGATCTTTGGTGTTGTACAGACTTTTTTTAGCTTTTCTTTTTTTTTTCTTCTGGGATTGGGGGGATTTAATTTTCCTAGCCACTCCACATGAAAGACATTTTTTTAACTTTGCAGTTATATTTGCATGTATTTGTTCATAGGTATGTGCTAGATTAACCACCACCAGGGCCTTTATAAGCCTAGCCATGCAATCCACCCGAGTTGTGTCCCTGTGTATCATAGACATTTATTAAAAGGAGGTAGGTTAGTTAGGAAGTTTCTAAAGGTTATATGGTGATGGGGGTATATTTGTTTGGGCATTACTGTTTGGCTCTGTCTATTAGAGACATGGCGGTCATACCCAGGGTGAATTTCCAAATTCCTATCCATTGGTCAAAGTTACACTTAAATAGAGTTTAGGAAGGACTCTGTATCACACAGATGAGAAGCCTGGTCAAGAGCATGGGGATCCTGTGAGATATATGTCTCGTCAACATGTCTTATTTATGTCACAAGCAGAATTTAAATCCTTGGATCTAGTCGTTCCGATGCTGTTCATATTGTGGATGTGCAAAGGTTCCATCCCATCTGGCTCCGGGGATGCCTTGTATGCCATGCATTGGTTGCCTCTCATTAACCTGTAGGAGACAGAGTGCAGAGATGGAACTTTCAGGCGATCTGTGTAGGAGAATGTGTCTATACCCTGGATTCTCCTGTTAAGGAACTTTTGTGGGTATTCCAGCTGTTGAGTATATCTGATGAGGTACATGCAGATGGGGACATTACACTGAATGATGGGCCTTGATAAGGGCTGAATAAAGTGGCATTTTACTTCCTTGGACCTGGCTACCGTGCCATTACTGATAAGTTGGGCAAAATAGAAAGATTTTCGTACTACCTTGGCCATACGTTAGTCAAAGACCAAACTACTGTGTATATATGTTCCCAGATCTCTGATTACCGGCTTAACTCTTAGTGGTGTCTTATTGATAAAGTAATTAGCCTGGGTGGCAGTTTTCCAAAAAGGCACTGTTATGCGATTTTTGGTATTGAGTTTTAATCTGTGACTTTGGCACCATTCATTTGTCTGTGTTAGACCCCCTTGTCAGATGTTTGTGTCATGGGGGAGTCTGTGATGGCTCTCAGTTTGCAGTCATTTGCAAACATGATCAGCCAAAGGCCCTCAACATTAGCCTTTACCTCTGAGAAGTAGATGCCAAATAGGAGCAGTCCCAGCACAGAGACCTAAGGCACTCTGCTGGTGCCCATTCTGTTAGTGGAGGTATTCTCACCATTCCTGACTTCCTGGTTCTTCTCTGTGAGCCAGATGGCAATCCAGAGAGTTTTTTTATGCACAGTTTGAGGATTTTGTCAACTAAACCTGTGTGGATATTGTATTGAACGCCTTAGACAGGTCCAGGTAGGCAGTATGCACCATTTTCCCCTCAGCCATTGCCTTGATGACCTTCTCAAAGAAGTCCACCAAATTTAGCAATCGTGACCTTCTCTTGACAAAGCTGAATTGGGCTATATCCAGTATCTGAAGGTTGCCTATGCTTTTGTTGATCATTTCCATGGCTTTGCATGTTAGACTAATCAGACTAATAGGTCTGTAGTTTTCTATGATCAGTTGATGGTCCACCCTTGTGAAGTGGGATAACCATTGCAGTCCTCTGTTCTAATGATACAAAGCCTGTTTTGAGGCTATAGTTGAAAAGTGACTCAATTGGTCCTTATAGGTCATGTTTCAAGCTATTTAGGAGGCAGCCAGGGACATTGTTGTAGTTCACTGAGGCTGTGATTTTGGCCTGTGCAAGCACCAACAGAACCTGCCCCTTGTTAATATTGGAGGGGTATGCTAGTTTTGCTTCCTGATTTTTATTCATGACATTTTTCTTTTGTCGTATACCGTATTAAGGTTAGGATTCTGTGGATTCCTGCATTGTGGTTTGTTTTGGACTTACTTCTAGTAGGTACAGCTGCGCCTATACAGCCATTTACATGGTTGTACAGGGTTTGTCCGAACAATTCCACATAGGTTGCTGTGAACTCAGGGTTGGGAGCAGTATTGAATTTTGACAAACTACTGCTTAATAGGATGTAGTTTGCTTTGGAATAGTTACAGGGTTTGCTGGGGTTACTGAGTTGATTTTATTTCAAAGGAGACAGCTTTGTGGTCTGTCCTCACCAGTGAAGATATGACAGTGGGGGTGGGGTGGGAGAGCAGCTCTCTCCCTTATTGGTGAGTACCAGGTCCAGTATATCTGAACCTCTGGTCAAGGGTATTTATGTTAGCAACATCAGGAATCGTGCCTGCAAGTATGAGTCAGTGTATGTTTCCCAATTTATAGAGGGGTATTTAAAGTCTTCCATGAGTAGGGTATTTGGTTTAATGGTGATTGTCTGCAGTAGGTCTAGGTACAAGCTATGAAATTCTAGGGACATCGAGGGTGACCTATAACTTACTAGCATATGCTATGAGACTTTGTCTTTTGTGATTTGAACATGGATAATTTCCAGGGCATTGTTCTGTTTAACCAACGTAGAGTTATACTTGTTGCTAATGTAGGTTGAGATTCCTCACCTTTAGTCCCTATCTGTGCAGCTGATGGTCTAAATGTGTAGAAGGCACTGAAGCCTTGCACTGCCAGAATTCTTTGTGTTAAACTGTGTCTCGGTAACACCTTTAGGTTTCTTTGGGTTTTATTTGCTATATCAGTAGGTTTATGAATTTGGCATTGCCTAAGGGGTGGATAAAGTTTTAGCCAATATTTGGAAGCCTACGGGAGATAGTGCAGACCATCATTTGCAGAACAACATGGTTTGTTAACTATGTCCTTCCATGCTGACAAATAGTGAATCCCCCTGGAAAGACAGCAGAAAGTAAGCCGATTATTGAGGTCAATTTTTTTTTTATTTTATGTTTCACTGTACTTGCAGTAGTTTCAGTCTTGGGTTATAGGAATGACGGGTATTGGATCTTTACTACAGAGGTTGTTTTAAATTGTACATTGTACTAAAATGTGATCAGTGACCTGCCTCATGTCTGGGCAGTCCATTCACAGCGTGGTCTTCCCAGCATACATTTAAAGGTATGCTAAATTACAGATTAGACTATTTTGTCTCCTGGAATTGGGGCTTACTTGCCTTGCTATGCTTTTTTCTTATCTTTTCATCAATAGTCCCAGCTGCTTAGACATAATTGTTTCAGCAGTGGTAGATGCTCATTGTGTTTCAGTGTTGCAGTCCTAACATGTGGGATTTTCTGCTGTGGAAAGCCTTGGCTGGCCTGACTATCAGAGTAAAAATCTCCCTTTACCTAAGGCTGGCAGACTCCCTTCCCTGTCATCAGTATGCTGTGGGTATAAAGGGAGCCAGCCGATGCCATTACATCAGTCTTTTCTTTCCGTCGGAGCCAGAAACAGTGTTTCAGTCGGTCTGCACCAGAGACAATTCTTCTAAAGCCAAGTACTCTGGGAACTCTCCTTCTTGTTTTAACTTATGTCAGATAAGGTTAACTATTGTCTCCACTGTGGTAAGTAAATCTCACACTGAGACTTTCATACTTTGTGTGTCACCTGCCTTGGCCCAGATCACAGTTACCCTAGTTGTCTTTTTTGTTCTCATTTCAATTCTAGGACTATTAGGTGTAGGGCCGAAATCTTAGCTAGGGATCTTAGTTTGCAATTTTCAGCGCATCATTCAGTGGCATCCACTGGTAGTCTTGAGGTTGTGCTCCCTAAGGTTAAGAAACACAAAGAAAAAAGACACTGTCTTAGGGCCTCAGATGACAACCATTCACAGTCAGCCAGTCCCCCAAGGCTCATTATCGCTGAAGAAGGTGAGGTGTTTTCACAGCCCCCTTCTTCGACTGAGGGAGTGGTGCAGGCCACTGTTGAGACTCTCTTGCAGAGTCTGACCGTGCTTTTCGGTCTCTCAGCTTCTACATACGCCTTGTCTTTCAGTTCGTTGGTTGGGTCTGGAGTCACTCAGCAGACCACTGCTTCTGACAAGTGATCTTGTACTGGAAATGTTCCTTTGAGGCATCAGGTTACATTGGTTCTGCCTTACAAAGAGACTGGTGTCAGGATGCTGGATGTACCTAGGCCCAAGGCTAAAACTATTTCTAGAAGAGTTGTACTGTAGGTCCAATGCCTAGACTTACCGGCTTTCAGTCAGCAGGTTATCAGCAAGACCTGGTCAAGTTAGCCTAGGACTTCATCTCCTTAGTCAAAGCTAGGCAACCCCCTTTGGAGTCTTCCCCAAGGAAAAGGAAGAGGGATCCTACCCCGATGTTTTCTCCGAACCTGCTAAATCAGATGAGGATTCTGACCAGGAAAGGGGGGGGGGGTGTCTGCCTATGAGGAGGAACCATACTTTACTTCCTTTGAAGATTCATATTCTGTGGAGAATCTACCAGCAGTTTCACCTCCTGAAGGCATTGGTTTTGGGGAAACACTCCATGCTATGAGGGAACATTTCCAGTGGGAGGCACAGGAATACCCACATTCTAAAAAAGAGGGTTAGGGAGTTCCTTGACCTCCCAGAACACAAATCTTTGGCTATTCCACCTGTATTGAAGGTAATAGAGGATGTTTTTATGGACTCTTTCCTGAACCCAGACTCTCAACCCCCAGCCCCTCGAAAAGCAGACAGTTTTACTAGGTGCTGGACTCACATAAATACCTCTTTAAAAAATCCTCTGCTGATCCAGAGGTTGTCACTGTGGGTCCTAAGGGAGCAAAAGTCAGCTCTTATAAGAATCCTTTACCCTCCTGACAAGGAAAGCAGGGCCCTTGATAGGTTTGGTAAAAAAAAAAAAAAGTCTTCACCTTTGCTGCCTTAGCCATGCAAGCCCTTAACTGCCAGTTTCATATAATAAAATACCAACAAAGTATTTTAGATAAAATGAAATGAACAATTTCCTCCCTGGAGGATAGGAACATTTCTAAAGAATTGTTGGACCTTTGCCATTGCAGTTTCCAGGTGGCTAAACACTCTTTACACTGTGGCTATAATGTTGAGGAGGCCTCTAGTCAAGCTGCTGTATCTGGCTCTGTCATTAGAAGACATGCTTGGCTTAGGGAACAGACCCTGCCAGACCTTGTCAAATCTAAAGTTCTGTGTGCACCCCTGGATAAGGACTTCCTTTTTGGGCCAGAGGCTGTGCTAAAAACGATGGAAGATAAAGCAAGATCTATGCAAACTGTCAAGGACGTCCTCCAAGTTCAGCCTCCTAGGTTTAGTAGGAATTTTCCCACTAAACACTGTTTTTTCCCTCACAATCAAAAGACAGCCAGAGGAAGCCTTTGAGGGAAAGGCCTTAAAGGCAGTAGCAATCACAAAGGTTTAGGTAGGGGAGTTCTAGGCCACAGGGCCCTAGCAGAGAGCAGCAATGACTCTTTCTTTCCTCTACCCCCACCCTCTCCAGAGCAAATAGGAGGAAGACTAAGAGGAAGGCTAATCTAGTTCAGAGAAAATTGGTCCCTCAAATGGGTTCTGAAGGTTAACTTGGACAGTTACGAGTTCACTTTAAAAGAGCCATTAAGATACTCAGGTTACCCTGATTTCCACAAAGTCAAAGAGCAGAGGCCCTTTCTCAGATTCACAGGGCTCAGTCAAACCAGTACCAGATCAAATACAGAAACGGTTCTACTCCAGGCTATTCCTGGTTCCCAGAATGAAAGGCTCTTGGCGCTCTGTCCTAGACCTGCCCACCCTCAATCAGTCTCTGCTGGTACCAAAATTCAAAATGTTGACTGTTCAAAAACTTCTCCCCATGCTAGCCTGTCAGGCGTTAATGGTTACCTTGGACCTAAAAGATGCTTGCACATTCCCATAGAGAATTCTTGCAGACGTTTTCTTCACCAAAGGGCAGGTACCAGCCACTTTCATTTCTCTGCACTGCCCCTTGGCTTATCTACTGCTCCCAGGGTCTTCACAAAGTGTTTAGCTCCTGTGATTGCCTTCTGCAGAACAAGAGGGAGAATGTGAGGGAGATTGGCATAATGGTTAAGGTGTTTACCTTACAAACACAAGCTACAGGGTTTGATTCTCACATTGGGTAATTAGCTAGGCTTAAAGTGGCCCACAAGGGCAGTTAGCCTAGTACTGATCTATGAACCTAAACAGAGGGATCAAAATTTACCCTTATCTGGGCGACTGCCTCATTCAAGCCGCTAGTCAGTCAAAGCTCCTCAAGGATCTGGTCTTCTCTCAGACCCTCCTCACCTCTTTGGGATTTCACCATAAATCTTCGCAAGTCCAACACAGAGACCCATCCACCAGGATAGTTTTTCCTGGGGGCTCTTCTGGATTCATCCATCCAAAGGGCCTTGCTCCCTCCAGAAAAGGTCTCCTCCTTGACTCAATACTTCCAAAACATTACACAGAGACAATACCTCTCAGCCACGAAATTCCTCATAGCATTTGGCTGCATGGCATTTTGTATCCTCATGATCCCTCTGACCAGCCTACACATGAGGAAGCTCCACTGGTACCTCAGGAATCTGTGGTGCCAGCACTCGCAGTCCCTGGAGACAGAAATTCCATTGATCCCTTGCCTCAAGGAGGAATTTGCTTGATGGACACTGGCATGTGCCCAGAACCAGGGTCTCCCCTTAAGGTTCATCCCTCAGGACCAAATTTTAACCACAGATGCTTCAGAGACAGCCTGGGGGCTCATTTCCAACACCTTCAATCCCAGGGCAGATGGGAAGATCAGTTCAGACAGAAGCACATATATTGAAAGAAACTGGTGGCGGTGCAAAAGGGCCCTAGTGGCTTTCAAAGATCATTAGAAACCAGGTGTCCTGCTTGTAAAAACAGACAACACCGCAGTTATGTGGTACATAAACAAGGGGGCACCCAGTCTTACCCTCTTTGTCGAGTAGTGATGCAGGTCTGGGAGACAGCTTACTCTGTGGGGTTGCATCTAATGGCACAATACCTCCCAGGGAATCAGAACACTGTAGGAGATCATCTTAGAAGGAACTTGATGGATCCCCATGAGTGGCATCGGCATCAGGAAACATTTGTCAGCATAGTCCAGAAATGGGGATCCCACAGTTCTTTGTCACCAAAGAAAGTACTGTACTGAAAAGATTCTGTTCCAGGAGGAAACTACCCAAAACCTGGAGGACAGATGCATTCTCCTTCCTTTGGAGCCACCTGTTCCTTTATGTGTTCCCTTCCCTGCCTCTTCTTCCAAGGGTACTCCTGAAAGTCAGGGAGGATGGCCCGAGGGTCATTCTGATAGCCCCAGACTGACCCAGGCAGCAGTGGTATCCTCTGCTACCGCGTTTAACCAATGAAAAAATGTGGCAGTTTCCTCAGAGAGTGGACATTCTGACTCAGGACAAGGGGAGGTTTGTTTATCCCAACCTACAGACTCTCAAGCTCTTATCCTGGATCATTCCCCAAAATACTACTCTGAGCTCAACGTAAGCAGACAAGTTCAAAACTTTCTCAGGCTAGAAGACCTAGTACTAAGACATCATACTCAGCCAAGTGGAAAAGGTTCTCCATTTGGTGTCAGCAGCAAGTCCTCAATCCTAAATCAGCCAATATTTCTGCCATTTTAGATTACCCAGCTACCCTGGTAGACAGAGGCCTATTCTTTTCTACTATCAAGATTCACGCCTCTGCCATTTCAGCCCACTTTCTTACTCTTCCTCCTGTCTTTTCCCACTCTGTGATGAAACAGTTCTTTAGGGAAGCAGTCCACCTTAGACCTCCCAGGAGACGACCCACACCTCCATGGGACTTCAGGTTTGTTCTAGAAAATCTGGCACTGCCTCCCTTTGAACCAGCAGCTACTGCTGATTTAAAATTTCTAACCTGGAAGACTAGACTACCCTTTTACTGGCTATCACCTCAGCTAGAATGGTCTCCGAGCTACAAGCTCTCATGGCAGTGGAACCATTTCTCATATACCACGCAGATAGAGTATTACTCACAAATAGTCCACCCTTTATGCCCAAGGTGGTCACGGACACATCCTTGAATCAAGCCATACGTTTGCCCACCTTTTTCCCCAAGCCTCAGAACAGTGGGGAAATAATCCTTTTTCACTGCTATCTTGACAGAACTAAATGTTTCAGAAAATTAGACCAGCTCTTTGTGTCCTTTGCCACTAGCTCAGAATGGAAGTGGTCTCCAAACAGACTATCTCCAAGTGGATCTTCCACTGTATTTCCTTTTGTTACAGCCATCATGGTAAGAAGGCTCCTGAAACTGGTGGGCGAACTGTAAAGCAGATACCTCATTTTATGTGATTAATGTTTAGAAAGACACTGAAGGGAATGAAGAAGTAGCTATGTATAACCATGTTCATGAAGTAAATTGCATGTTATGTTGTAAAGTAGTTTAGTATAGTGTGCAGTCAGTGGTATTTTAAATGTGTGGTGGGGAGTCTCAGTGGTTGCTGCAAATTTTAAATATATTAAAGCAAGCAAATACTTTTTTATCTGGAAGATATATACAAGATTTACACTGTAAAAAGATAAAGACTGGAGAGAAGCAAGTTAAAAACTAAGGTGAGCATGAGCTGCTGGGTTGGGGGTAGGATGTAAAAGTGTATTGATTATATTATATGTGGAATTGTAATGATAATTTCCCTTGTTTTTATAGGGTTGGATGTGTAGATTAATGTCCATTATGCTATACACATTTTTCTAGCTTAAAGGCATGAAGCATAAGGCAGAATGATGAAAGGAATAGAAAATGGCACATTTTTCACATTTGCAAAGTTATTAGCTATTTTTCCATTAGCGCTTGCTCTCAATGAGGAACAATAAGTCTGCTGGTTTAGGTAGATGGCCAGTTGAAGTCTGAATAGTGCATTCTGACTGAAATTCACAAAACATTTTTCGTGCATCTGCAAAGTTACTGTTTTTTTTTTCTTTGCTGACTGCTTTCACTTGGAAAGAAGCCATCTACAGGTACAAGCAAGTAATCTTGGGATTCCTGAGCATTCTTTGCAGAGAGTAATGTCAGATGTACACTGTAATTAATATTTAATGGAACAGTGGCAAGCAGTTCAGTGAAAAGAAAAGTTTGAAACTCAGAAGTGAATAAGTAGTTGCCTCCCGAGCAGCCTTAATACTTAAATAGATTGAATGTAACTGTACGTAAGTTAATTTAATTTAAAGGTAGCCAGTGCACTTTTCTCACATTTGAGAGGTCAACAGAGAATAGGTTCATAGGTTGGTACTAGGCTGTCAGCCCTAGGGCCTATACAAGCCTAGCCATAACAATTCCCTGGCTGTTTCTTCCCAAACTATTTACTTCCCTGGACCCCTGTTTAGCAGGGCGACTGACATGATCCCCGGGGTGAATTTCCTTTCACCCATCCAATCATCAAGGTTCCTTTTGAAGAGGGCCAAAGAGGCACTCTGCTTGACATGTATGGGCAGTCTATTCCAGAGTATGGGGAGTCTCTGGGTCAGGAACCTATCCCTCCAACATGTTTTGTTTATTGTGATGACAAGGTTTAGATCCCTGGAGCATGTGGCTCTGAGGGATTGGGATTTCTTTAAATGTAGCATGTCGAACAGCTCTGGGTTTGACATGGCCTTGTACGTTAAGCAGAGATCGCCTCTCAGTAGACGATATGCGACAGAGTACAGCTGGAGTTTTTTAAGGCGGTCAGCATAGGGCATCTGCTTTAGGCCTGTGATTCTTTTAGTGAGGTATTTCTGCAGCCTTTCCAGTTGTTGCAGATGTCTTGAGAGGTACATACCAAATGGGGCATTGTATTCTATAATGGGTCTAATGAGGGATGAGTACAGTGGGACAATGACCTCCTTTTGCTGGATGAAAAGCCCTTAGTGATGAGGTGTGGCACATAGAAGGATTGCCTGACTGTTGTGGCAATGTGGTTATCGAAGGTGAGACTACTGTCCACTTGTGTCCCTAAGTCTCTTATCACACTTTTGGTGTTTAGTGTACTGCCACCTATGTGGTAATTCACGGGTACCTGTTTTTTTCCCAAAGGTGATAACTCTACATTTCTTGGCATTGAACTTGAGCCCATGGCTCTGGCACCAAGCATCTGTTTCTGTAAGGCCCTTTTGTAGAGTATCCACATAATTTGGGGATTCAATAATGGCTCCCAGTTTGCAGTCATCTGCGAACGTTGTTAGCCAGAGTCCTTTTGTGTTGGCCTGTACTTCAGAGAAGTAGATGCCAAACAAGAGCGGTCCCAGGACTGAACCCTGAGGTACTCCACTTGTCTGGAGCTGGATTTGGAGTCAGCTACTTTTACAGTGTGGGTTCTGTCAGTAAGCCAGTTGGCAACCCATTGGGTGACGTAGGGATTAATGCCCAACTTAGTAAGTTTATCTATGATTCCAGAGTGGGGGATGGTGTCAAAGGCCTTGGCGACGTCCAGATAGGCTGTGTGGGCCACCTTACCCTTGCCCATGGCTCTGGAGACTGATTAGAAGAAGTCAGTCAGGTTCAGGAGACAAGATCGGCCCTTCACAAACCCAAGCTGGGTGGGGTCCAGTGTTTGAAGGTTGCCAATGTCTTTGTTTATAAGTTCCATGATAATACGCTTCATGGCCTTGCAGATAAGGCTGGTCAGACTGATGGGATGGTAGTTTCCGGGATTCAAGGTGGATCATCCCCCCTTGTGGAGTGGGATAACTGCAGCTCTGCGCCACTCAGTGGGCATGAAACCTCAGGTGAGGCTATGATTAAACATGACACTTAGGTGAGGTGCCAGTTCATATTGTAGTTCATGTAGTACACAGCCTGAGATGTCATCTGGTCCCATTGATTCTGTATTCTTAGCTTTGGAGATTGCGTTTTTTTTACCTGTGTAGCCGTTATTACTGGAATTTGGCAATCTTCCAGTTTTGAGATCGGCCATTTAGGGGGTGAGAGGGGGGTGAAGTTGGCACTGAATCGATCTGCCAGAATATTGGCAATATCCTTGGGATCAGTATATTTAATGCCATTCTGTTTTAGCTCAGAGCAGATCTGAGCATTACCATTTAGATTCTTGACATAGTTATAGAATGCCTTGTGGTTGTCTTTGGAATCTTTGGCAATTTTATTTTTGTAACTAGCTTTGGAGGATTTCATGAGGGATCTCAGTTTCTTACTGAGGCTGGTAAGGGAGTTTTTTGCATCCTGGGATTTTCCTCTTTTCTGCAACAGTTTCTTCCTTTTGTTGTAAAGTTTGTTTATGGCAGAGGATCACCAGATTGGCTTCTTTTTTTTGGAGGAGAACATCTTGGTTCTGTTTGGGATGGCACGATTCATGCATGAGTGGATGTGCTCGTACAGTGCCTTAGTGTAGGATTCAGCAGTCGAACTTTATAGTTCCCGTCTGCATGGGTGTCATGAAGTTTGTCACTTCTGACTTGAGTAGCATGAAGTTGGCTTTGGAGAAGTTTTTATGGAGGTTTCCTTACTGGGGGTGGGGTGGGATGTGGATGTTAAGGGTGATTAGCTTATGGTCAGACCTGACTAACGAGGGGGTGACCATAGGTGTGGAGCATCGATTTCCCATGTTGGTAATGACCAGGTCTAGGATATTGGAGCCCCTGGTGGGACTATGGATTAGTTGATCCAGGGCATTAGAATTTATGAATTCCAAGAACCGTTGGGCAAAGGTGTTTGTACACGAGTAGTTTTCCCAGTTAATGGCAGGGTAGTTAAAATCACCCAATATTAGGGTGTTTGGTTCTATCTTAATATTTTCCAGTATGTTTAGAAAGGTGTAGTGAGAATCTTGGGGCATGGTGGGGAATCTGTAGCAAGCTACAATTTGGATTGCAGTCTTACCTAGTGTTAGTTGCACCTGGAGAATTTCAGACGCATTGTGTTGGGCAACTAGCCTGATGGTGTGAATATCCTTGGTGAATATGGACACTCCTCCACCTTTAGTGTTTCGGTCCTGGTTTGGTGGCCGAAAAGTGTGGTAAGAGTTGTAGCCTGGTATTTCTGGGGAGCTCTCTGGAGCCTTGAACCAGGTCTCAGTTACTGCACAGATATAGATGTTCTCCATTTTTAGGAGTGCCTCGAGAGAGTGCATTTTGAGGTTTAGACTTCTAACATTGAGTAGCATTACCTTCAGATTTTGCATGCTTGTACCTGTTACAGTGGTGGTTTTGTCCTTTGAACTTTGCCTAAAAATGGCACTATAGGGGTGGCAAGAGCCTTAGCCAGTAACTTGAATCTCAGGGGCAACAGGTGCAGACCATCTCTGGCAAAGCATCGTGGTTTGTTGATCATGTCGTCCCAGGCAGACAGATACTGGATCCCCTTTGAATGACACCAGAAGCTTAGCCAATTGCTGAAGTCAATCATTTTGTCCTTATATTGTGGTATCATTCTGGGTGAAGGCAGGATGCTACTCAGGGCTAGGGTCATACCTACCTGGGCCACATGATCCGAGAGCTCTTCCATGTCTCTTTTCATGTAGTCCAGGGAGGTACATCTCAAGTCATTCACTCCAACATGGACAATGACAGAGTAATATTTGTACTTGTTGTGGAGTGACTTGAGTGCATGCGTTATATGGCGGATCCTGGCACATGACAGGCAGCTGACTGTAATTTTCTCCTTGTTCAACCTGGTGAGTGGGACATCAGTGTGCCGGACTATAGAGTCACCTATGACTAAAGTGTTGGGTACATTGTCTTGCCTTAGGGGCTGTTGCTGGGTGGCACACTGGTGTTGTGAGCTATGTGACACTTTGGTTGTGATTGGTGTTTGTTTGCGTTTCAGCTTCAGGGGTCCTTGTTGCTTGGGCAGGTTACAGTTAAGTGGATTTAGTGTTGCTATATGTTGGTGTTGGTGGTGTGGGTTTAGAAGGGCTATGTGTTGCTTGAGGTGTAGTGTAGGTGTTAACCTTCTCCTCTTGGCTGTCTAGCACAATCTTGGGTGGAGAGAGCTTTGCTTCCAGTTTGGCTATGTAAGTGCATCTCTCACAGGTTGTTGTTTTGGGTGGTGGTAGGAGAAGAGGGTTGTCTGTGTACATGAGGCAATTGCTGCATTGCCCCAGTATGCCCATATTCACCAGGTGGACAGGAGAAATCACCGGAAGCTGACCCTTGGACATGGCTGGTTTGGTGCTTTTTTTTTTTTTTTTGTAAAGTGCCTACGATTAATTTCTCCTTATTAACAAGAATGAGCCTTTCTGGTAAAGCTCTGAAATGTTTTATTTTACCCCTTAAATAGAAGGTTTAGTTCCTAGCTCCACCCCCCCACCCCCTAGTTCACAAATGATTAACCTTAAGTGACCTCTTCTATCTTATGAATGAGTCCTTAATTGATCAGTTCTAATTTCTGCCTGACTCAGAAGAGACAGAGCTGTGGTCTCTTTTGAAGTTTTAGCATGCAGTTAAAGCAGAATGCAAGTAAAACACAAGGTAAAGAAAACAAACCACAGTATTCAAAATGTAAAAAGGCAATAAAGTAATACAAAATGCAACAAATAAAAGCAAACTGACATTTCCTTCACAGCAAAGTGTAGCAGAGTCTGGATGAGCCTTTCTGGTTGTTGTTTCTTTCGGCTTTTCCCGGTTAGGGGTCACCACAGTGGAACTCCAGTCCGCTAATGATTGGCAGTAGATTTTTACGTGCCGAGTTGCCAGCCCTGACGCACAACCTTCAACGAAGGTACGCCCATTCACGCATGTCTCCACACAGAAGACGCTTTAGCTGAGAATCGAGCTTTAGCTGAGAATCGAACAGGACGTCTTACTGTGAGGTGACAATGCTACCGCAGCACCACCGCCACAGTTCTGAAATGTTTTATTTTACCCCTTAAAAATAGAAGGTTTAGTTCCTAACTCCATCCCCTCAGTTCACAAATGATTAACCTTAAGTGATATCTTCTATCTTATGAATGAGTCCTTATTTGATCAGTTCTAATTTCTGCATGGCTCAGAAGAGTCAGAGCTGTGGTCTCTGTTGAAGTTTTAATATGCAGTTAAAGCAGAATGCAAATAAAACACAAAGGAAAGAAAAAAAAACACAGTATTCAAAATATAAAAAGGCAATAAAATAATACAAAATACAACAAATAAAAGAAAACTAACCTTTCCTTTGCAGCAAAGTGCATCAGAGCCTGGATAAGCCTTTCTGGTAACGAACAGATGGCAATCAATGTATGTGGAATACATGTTTTAACATGCACATTAGTATAAGTAACCTTAATTTTAGATTAGGTAATGTCTGTGGTTGCAGACATCAGTTTGAGGAAGCTGCTCCTTTCTGGAGGGGTAAACTGCATCATCATCTTCTTTCGGCTGTTCCCGTTAGGGGTTGCCACAGCGGATCACCTGTTTCCATTTCTTCCTGTCCTTTGCATCTTGCTCTGTCACACCAACCACCTGCATGTCCTCTCTTACCACATCCATAAACCTTATCTTAGGCCTTCCTCTTTTCCTGTTACCTGGTAGTTTCATCCTTAGCATCTTTTTCCCAATATACTCAGCATCCCTCCTCAGCACATGTCCAAACCAACGTAATCTTGCCTCTCTGGCTTTGTCTCCAAACCTTCCAACCTGGGCTGACCCTCTAATATACTTATTCCTAATCCTGTCCAGCCTCGTCACACCCAGTGCAAATCTTAACATCTTTAATTCTGCCACATCCAGCTAAACTGCATTTGTTGAAAATGTATATAGGTTTGTGCATCTTATCTAAGTTAAAAGGGTATAGGGGTTTTGAATATCTAATTTTTGTTTTCACTGAAGCAAAGAGTTTTGGAAAAATCTGACATAGGTTCAAGTGAAGATGAAATGAAGCAACTGTATAAGATGAGCTTGTCAAATGTTAGTGTGTGCATGTAAACTCAAAAATGGAAGTACACATTCAAAAGAACTGTCATGCATAATAAGTAGGAGTAATAGCTTTGTATCATGAAGGACTGCACTGTCCATATTATCATGGCATGCAGATGGGCTTGAATATACAGATAAAAAGCAAAGATTATTGAATTATATTAAGAAATGTGTGCAGATAGCAATGCTATAACAGAAGTATTTGGATAGAAATGAGCATGTGAATTTGACAGGCAGGATTTGAAGTTGGTCATTCAACAGAATACCAGGAACAAAGGAAAAGGGGAGTAATACTGATTGCTGCATGAGCTTCGATACTGTCAAAAGAGGGAAAAGTTATAATTATAGATATGTAGCACTAGGAGGCTATTGGCAGGGAAGGATTGGCAATTATTTATATTCCACCAAAAACTTATTTTATGGAGCTTATGAACATTTTGGAGAAGAAATCTGTTTTCAGCAGGAAGTATTATTTATAAATGGGGACTGGAGCTAGAATTGCAATAGTGAGGATGTATTGGAGGCCTAGAAGGGAAGGGAACGAAAGAGGGTAGATTTCTGAAGAAATATAT
The DNA here is from genome assembly GCF_019279795.1 of Protopterus annectens. Lineage (NCBI taxonomy): Eukaryota > Metazoa > Chordata > Ceratodontiformes > Protopteridae > Protopterus > Protopterus annectens. Next base: position 396,244,230 of record NC_056730.1, on the reverse strand, counting down.
GAGAATATTTGGTATGGAAGATGTGAACTCAGCAGAAGGAACTCTTGGCAGAATTTACATTTACATGTTCCCCAAGCTATTATGTCTGGGATAGATTGTATGGAAATTCTATTTCTTAGCAGCATGTGCATTTACTTGAAGGCTTTTTCATATATCCAGTATATATTTCAGATGATGCATTCTTAAAAACTATGATAAAGAAGCAGGGTAATGAAGTAAAAATTGCACACTGGAGCTGTCTTAACTACCTTCAGGAGAAAGGAATGTAAAGAATGGGTAGTGAAAATGATTTGAAAGTTAAGGAATATAGAAATTTCTACAGAAAGCTTTAGGATGACCTGAAAATGGAGTTTAAAAACAAGGTAGAAACGAGTGAGGGAGATGTGAAGGAAATAATATGAATTATTTAAAAGGGTTGATAGAGGTTAAAGTATTGCAGAATTTGCAGATCTCACCGAACAATAAGAGAAACAAGTGCAGAGTGCTAGAAGGAAGTATTTTGATAATATGCATGAATTTAGGAAGGTTGCTTTTAAACAACTATTTCTGATAATTCCAAAACACAATTTTTTTAGCACAACAGCGTGGGCAAGGAAAGTAAAAACAGTTTGCACCAAACTTACGGTGCTTTTGACAAGAAACATAATACAGATTCTGTATATGTATTAGAGATATTTTGGAATTTCTGTGAACATTTATATAAATCAGTGGAATGTTAAAACCAAGGAGAGGCACACATAGAAATGTTTATGAAACTCTCAATACTAAGGTTAGAGGAAAATGAGTCTTGACATGTAATAGCTAAGATATGAAGAGATGATGTAAAACAGTTATGTATAATCAGTCGTCAGGGACATCTTCAGGAACAGATGGTATTCATGTAAAAGTTGAGAAGTCATAAGATTTTGAAAGTGATAAAGATCCAGCAGGTTTTGTTTAGCATGTTTTCAAAACAAAAAGGGGGGGGACACAAGCACCTTGGAAGAAATCTGTGGTGGCTATATTACCCAAAGAGGGTAAAGACCCTTCAGAACCAGCTTCATGTAGATCCTTTTCAATTTAAATGACAATTATAAAGTGTTGGTCTATGCTAGCTAAGAGAATGGCAAAGGTGCTGTCAAAATTGATAGATACAGTTGAACATTGTTTTATAGAGGGGAGGCAAACATTTGAAAACTTTAATAAAGTTATGATGATCCAGAAGGGAGTACAATGTACAAAATTACTGCTGTTACTGGTGAGTCTTGATGTACAGAAAGCATTTGATACAATCAAATGCAATTTTTTGAGCAGAGAATTGGTAGCATTGGCATTTTCTGCTGAAATAATAGTTAATTAGGGGGGTATATGAAGAGTAAGAGGCAAGAATTAAAGTCGGAGTGTTCCTGTCCAATAAACTCAGTTTGAATGAAAGAGCAAGGCAGGGGTGTTCACTTTCTTCTTTGTTTGCTTTATATTTGGACAGTTGGCAAAGAAAATAAGGAATTCTCAAATTCAAGGATGTGCATGGTATTGTAATAAAGAAAATTAGTTTTGTTGGAGGTATTGTTTTGTACTTGAAATATCAAGAAAATATATTTTGTTGTGTAACTGATATAGTTTTAAGTCTTTGAGATATTAATGAAGATAAAATAAACTCTGTAGAAGTCAAATATGTACCAGTATGAACTAGTTCAGTAAGACCCATATTTATGTGACATGCATACCCCTCAACTGCACATTTTTTTTAGAATGTCCAAATGTTTGCCTCATATTTTGTGACCATTTTCCATAAAATTGTGGTTTTGTAGCAAATTATTGGCACATCATCAAAGACTGAAAACAGAAAATAATGGCAGACATTTGAGTTTTTGACTTCATACCCTTCAGAAAAATTCATGCTTACACAAAATCTAGTATTCTATCAACTTTCTAAGTTTTTAAGAGCAGTATTTAAAAATTGTCCCTGTTTTTGGGCCTTTGTCCCCCCATCATTTATGGCTTTGTCCAGATTTCTTGATCTCAGAGGTTGAGAGGTATGGTGACATGATAAGATGAAGTGTTTAGGTATATGGATTAGAAAATATTCTTTTTTGGCACTTCAGGATAAGTAGGAAGAGATTAAGCAAAACTGGTACAAAAAGTGAGAAATGGGAAGCTCCTGATTATGGATAGTGTCTGCAAGCAGTGAGAATCTTTTCTTTCACTTTAGTTTTATACACAGGTCAGGCATATTTTTGTTAATCAGAGGAGAGCCAACATTACCAAACCTGAAGGAATTTATTTGGGAGGGAAAGAGGAAAAGTGTTAAGTGGGTAAGTTGATTTTTCTCTCAGACTAGGGTGGTTTATGATAATTTTATTTAAAGGGATAATTCAGAACTATGCAGTTAGGGCTCATATGCGTAACACAGACAGAAGGTTATAAGTCAGAGTGGAAAGGGATGATGATGAAGCTGAGAAGAGTTTGAGAAGTAAGGATAGTGTAGGATTTGAATGCAGGCCCTTAAGGAGAATAGCAACAACCATACACACTGTTGTATTCATAAAGTAACAAAGTATTCTAAGAGCTAAGCTAGCACTAGAATGTAGAAGAGAGATTTTGCCAATATTTATTACTGTGAGTAAGGTATAGAAAATAGGCAAAAAGGGGGTGGAATTTACTGGAGAAAATTAGCAAAGAAACAAAGTTATTGAGAACAAATAACTACAGAGGCAACAGTAATAGGATGAGGTCATGCAGAAGTCTGGACTGCTGGTTAGATACTGTATTACCTACAAGGGATTATTAAGAGTATAGGCAAATAGAAAGGGATAATGTAATGTTAAGTGAAAGACCATCTCTGGTAGAATTTTTAGTTGAGTCTACAATAGAAGCTGCTATTGAAAAGGGATAAATTAGCAAGGCATATAAAATATGGCATGATAACTAAATTAATTAATCAGAGAAGGTTAGAAAAGATGGGGAAGATTAACTGGGAAGGCAGTTTGCAAAGAAGTAATGGGAAGACATCTGTATGGCTCTCAAGTATGCAGCAATATCCAGAAGGTTTAGGAGATTTGCTTAAAAATGTTTACATAAGTATTTTTATACCCCAAGCAGACTTCAGATAATTTTTTGAGTTGACAGCAAATGCTGGAGATCTGATATGAAAGTTAGTGGTAATTGGGAACGTGTCTTCTTTGGGAGTATAACAAGCTGGCAGATTTTAAACATTAACTGTAGAGTGGTTTGTAAAAAAATGTGGTGGGAGGTAGTGGTGGTTGTAACCAATTAAAAGATTCTTTTTAACTGGAATGTATGATATGAATTTACAAGGCATAGTAAGGTCTTACTAAGTTTAATGCTATTGGCCGCCAAAAAAGCAATGACTAGAAAATGGAAATCAAAATCTTAACTGAAGTAATGAATATTGTAAAGGATTTAAAAAAGTGGTGGTGGGATCTTTAGAAAAGTGTTGGAGAAAATTACGTACAATTGAATTGATTTGTGAAAACAATGTATACACAATAATATTCAGGTGGAATGATGTTTAAGGAATGGCAGGAATTGAGCAGTTTATATAATGTTGGAGTGAATAATAATTGTTAAAATGTGTACTGGTTGAAAACAATGAGATGTATCACTAGGGTTTGCTTTCTTTTCTATTAATGTACATGTACCTTTGTCACTGTTGACGTGATGTCATACATGTTAAAATATAAGAATCTCCTCAGATGTTTTAGCCATTGACACTGCCAAGATTCCATTTTGCTTCCCATTCTTCAGTTCCTCATTGCATTATTTTCAGTCATGAGTGAATGCTCATCATCTTGTGCTGTAGTTATTTAATTTTGTCAACAAAGCGTGTGGTATTGAGTCCTGTATTCTTTTGTCAGGTAACCCCTTACTCTCTTTAATTCTCTCGTTTGAAAGGTCACTGTTTTTCACCCAGTTATTTCCCTGTAGCATTGTCGTACAGGTATTGATGTGGGCTTTTTCTTCACTCGAATTGCTGCAGTCCCTATTTAAAAAGGATGCCTGCAAGGCTGAACTATATCCCCCAACAATGATCACTTTGTGTGTGTAATTTGCTTGGGAGATATCCATCATGCATTGATTTTCTCTTTTTAAGATTTTAATTGGGAAAAGCCGAAAGACACAACAAGTAAAGATGGTGTCTGAAAAAGGAAGGAAAATTGTCACACATTTGAAGAAGCAGGCCATCAGTATCCAGCCACAGCCATCCAGAGGCATCTACCAACACCTTCAAAGAGCAGTCTCTTACTTTCTGTTCCCTTTGAGGCAAGAAAACTGTGTCCATCTTCAGTCCCAAAGACTCCTCACACACCTTCCAGTCTTACAAGGGCAAAAAAAAGCATCTTTCAAAAAGCTGAGAACAATGTTCAGGGAAGTTTCCACTCCCTGACCCATTTTTTTCCCACTGGTGTCAGAGTCTTCCTTCTGTGCCAGTCCCCCAGTGCTGTTGATTTGGCCAGTGACACTTCCTTAGTGTGGAAGACTTCTTGCACAGTGCCAGCCAAACCTAATCAGGATGTTCGGGAAGGCAACATGGCAAATAAGAATGTAATCTGTCTGGTAGACCTCTCTAATAAGAATGTGATCTGTCTGGTAGACCCCTCTCCCCTGTGCACAGAACTGCTACAGGAGCACAGGAGGAGGTTTCCTTGGACTCTGCCATTTCTGATGCCTGAGATAGATTTGAAAGAATTAATATGAGTGATTAATGAAGAAAGTTTGATGATCATGTGCCCCACCACCAGAAAACATTAACAACAGGATATGGTAGCTTTTCCCAGAAGATTCCTTTTGGCCACTGAGACATTTACATCTGTACCAGTGTCCGTGACCTTTTTAATGACTACATAGCTGCCAGCATCAAGCCTTCTGCCCTCCTTGTCATTCAGTAGTTGTAGTAGTACCAAAAGCCCATTTTAGCCATACTTTCTGAGCTGCAGTATGTAGCATCCATCTCACAGCCTCAGTTAGAGTTATCTGTATGTGTTTCAGTGATATCCCAGGGTCTTTATTTGGCAACAGAGAAACAAATTCCATCTTAAAATCAGTGGCTGATTTATTCTACCTGCTGTCAACCATTGTGCCTTCAGTGGTTACCAAGATTATGGCTGCTCACCCCCAAGCATTCTTGCAGATATAACTGGCAGTCATGTCATTGCTGCAGTAAGTACCCTTGCAGACACGAGACAACTACTTAGTAGCTACTGTCAGTTCAAATACTAGAGCATAGACCCTGACGCCATTACCCCAGGGACAGTACAAAGTGTTACATGCTGTTTCAAAGGGTCCTTCCTAAGTAGGTGCACAGTTTTCTCTGACCCAACTAACTGACAAGCAAGCCACCTAATTGTCAGACTCTGACCAATCCCAAAAAGACCCTGAAATACCACAGCAAAGGCCAAATGTGGACCCCCTGGGGTATATTCTTCCCATGACTCAGTTCATTAGTGAGGAGGAATTAATCTCCATTGAATTTTCTCCTAAAGACCCAAAATTGACTGAGTTCCTTAAGCATGTGTAGGAGAAAGGTTAGTGATGCAGTGATCTTATCCTGCCCACAGATTGCTGGAGGCCTCATTAGTGTTTCACTCCTTGATCGACTTAACTAAAACATGCCACCAAGGTGGCTTGGAATATCCAGGTCAAAGTGACATCCATGCCCAGAAATGCTGACAGAATATTCCATCCTCCCAATGACAGACCAGTCTGGTTGTTAGTGCAGCTGCTCCTTAAGTGGGCTTCCATGCCTCGGAATCTAGCTGTCCACACAGAGTCCAGGACAATGGGCAGGATAAGGATGTGAATATTTGCCTCCTCAACACTTGATAGTGAGGGTAGTCAATTATTTCACACACGTGATTTTTAACCTATTTTATTTTACATTTGTTTACCTGGATAGTACTCTGATCATAACTGCCCATCCACCATTATTACCAGGGATATGCAAAAAAAAAAGACAAAGTAGGGAGGCTATTGTCTAATAAAAAATATCTGCTATCATCATTCACTCAACATTTGCTACAAGGAATGACACTGATATAAATTAATGTTGTTTGATAGAAGATTATTTGCATCTAATTAACTTGAGTTGTTGTGTCTTTCGGCTTTTCCCGGTTAGGGGTTGCCACAGCATAACTCCGGTCCGCTAATGATTGGCAGTAGATTTTTACATGCCGAGTTGCCAGCTCTGATGCACAATCTTCAATGAAGGTACGCCCATTCACGCACGTCTCCACACAGAAGACGCTCTAGCTGAGAATCGAACAGGACAATGTCATACTGTGAGGCTACAAAGCTACCGCAGCACCTAATTAACTTGAGTATGGCTGAGAATCTAAAATTATTAAAACCCTAAGCATTTTACTGGGCTGTAAATTGTACCTGGGAATTTGCATTAACACTATATGTAGGAACAACTACACAACAGTAAGTTTTAATTTTAGTACATAAAATCTAGAAATACAGCTGGGGTATTGGGTCTTTATTATGCTTTAGATTAAAACTGGATTATGGATGTTCACTCTGGGACCCTGAATCAAATAAATATAAAAACAAAATTGAAGGAGCACAGATGTTTGTAACTAGGACTGAAAAATAATATGAGGGGAGTGGACAGTTTGCGTAATTTAATATTCTTTTCACTGAGTTATAAGATTAATGTTGCAAGTTCAAAACTGATTTCTTTGCTTTTGAATGCCTACAGTCTCAATAGGAATAAAAAAATGTACAACTGCAACCAAGAAAAATACTTAAAAGTAAGAAATGTATTTCCTGGTTGACTGAAAGGGTTTGTTGAGATCTGGAATAGTTTACCTCCTGAAACTAGATGTGATGAGAATCTGGAGAAATTTAAAATAAGAATATGAGAAAATTATAGGGAAATATATTTTCATGTAACTTGATAGTGAGGTGCTCTGATTTATAATTTACTTTTTCTATGGTTTGATATCTTGGCATGAATGAGGAAGAACCCAGGCTGCATCACAAGTATGGACCCTGACTTAAAGGATGCTGTTTATATCTTGAAATCACCTCAGTTCTTCTTTCTTTGCTCATATAGCGTAACATGTCCTCCTTAAAGGAGGAAAGCCTGAATCTCTGCCATTCTGCACATAGCTGAGCCTGCAGCACTAGCCACAGCATCAGCCCAGTCAGTATTAAAGTAGGATGTTCTTCGTGTTTCACTGTTGCAGTCATAACATTTGGGTAATCCTGCTGGCAGGTTGCCCTCAGTTGGCCAGAATTCCAAAGTCTTGGGTCCTGTGTCGGCTGCTGTCGCCCCTTCCCTGACGTCAGGTCATCAGGGGTATAAAAGAAGCAGCCAACACCATTTTCTTCAGTCTTTCTTGCTGCGCAGTGCCCAAAGCAGAAGCAGTTCGCAAGTGCCGGTCGGCTGACTCCTGAGATTTTCGTGTTCGAATTTCAGATCCAAAGTCTTCAATAAAGCTAAGTACCCCGTTGGGGAAATTTTTTTCCTGCTCCAGACTGATGTCAGAAAAAGTAAATAATTGTATTTCTTGTGGAAAGCAAATACCTCATAAGGACTTTCATTCTTACTGTATTCCTTGCCTAAGCCCTGATCACAACGTTTCTGGTTGTCTGTTTTGTGCTAGATTTAACCAACGCACTATTAAGCGTCGGTATAATTTTGCTTTAAACTATTTTGGACGCCGGTTTAATTATCCAGAAATATCGTCGTATAGCCATCAGACTACCAGAGTTCACAAAAAACGCAAAGAAAAGGAGAGAGGTAAACAACCAAGGTCCAAAACCGACGACAAAGCTTCTCCTAAGCCAGTCGCCAGTTCCCGGTTCTCAGTGAGGCACTTTCGCAGCCCCTGACGCCCGCTACTTTAGAGTCGCAGGCTGCTACTGACTCCTACGTGGAGTCGTCCATGCCACTAGAAACTCAAGGTATTGGAGCCTTGGATACTATTCCATCAGATGGGTCCGGAGCCGCTGAGCAGGCACTGGCTTCAGAGGGTGTATTCGGACCTAAACATCTTTACATTAAACTGACTTCGGCTTCAAAGGCAAAGACTAAAGCACCTTCTAAAGCAAAGAAACAAACTCAAGAGCCATGTGGACAGGCCTCTATGCCCAAAAAACAGATGCTCAAAATGGCCGAAGACTTGATTACCTTGATCAGGGGTTCCACTCCCCCTCCTGATAAGAGGCCTAAGCAAGAGACTGACTATGAATCTTCAGATCAGGTTTCTATTTCTTCTGATTCCTCTTCTGATCAGGAATATTCTCTTCCCCTCTATGAGGATTCTGATGCTGAAGAATCTATACCTTCAGCTTCTCCTCCAGAGGTTGGAGAAACCTTGCATACCATGAGGGAGCATTTCCACTGGGAAAGCCAAGATTTTTCAGAATCTAAAAAGAGGCTCAGAGATTTCCTTTTACTACCTCAACACAGGCCTCTAGCCATTCCACCTGTGTTAGATATTGTAGATCATGTGTTTTCGGAGTCTAGCCTTACCCCTGACTCCTTACCTCCAGCTCCTGTTAAGCCTGACAGATATTACAGGGTTCCTGACTCTCATAAATTCCTTTTTAAAATCCCTTCTGCTGACCCAGAAACTATTTCACAGGGTCCCAAAGGAGTTGAGGCTTCCGCTGCAAAAAACCCTACGCCCTCTGACAGAGATTCTAGGGCACTGGATAGATGGGAAAAAAGGTTTACACATCTGCTTCCTTGGCTATAAGGACCTTAAACTGTCAGTTTCATATGCTCAAATATCAGCAACATGTCATGGCATTGATTAAACAGAAAATGTTGTTAAACTCTGAATGTGCAGAAAACAAGGAAATGCAGGATTTATTGCATGCAGCTGAACAAGTTGGAAGGCATACTTTGCAATGTGGTTTTGATTCTTTGGAGGCCTCCTGCAGGGCCGCAGTTACGGGTTCTGTAATTAGGAGGCATGCTTGGTTAAAGGAACAAAATTTGCCTGATCATGTCAAAGTTAAATTATTAGATGCACCTTTACAGCATGATACTTTGTTTGGTGTTAAGGCCGAAGAGGTGTTAAAGAAAATGGAGGACAAAGCTAAATCTATGCAAACTGTCAAAGATTTTTACAAGCACAGCCACCTAGGTTTAGTAGACACTGGCCTACAAAGAATTGGTCCTTTCCTGTGTCAGACAGACCTCAAAATGGCAGATCCCAGGCGCAAGGTTCATACAGGTCAAAGCAGTGGGGTGCTTCTACCTCCAAAGTTGGAGAAGACAAATCACAACCATACAGGAAACAGTCCCAATGACTTCCCCCTGCCTGCACCAAGCACTTATCTCCTGGCAGCACCCTTAGGGGGAAAATTAGCACTTTCTCAAAATTGGCACATTATAACCCAGGACAAGTGGGTTCTAAATATAGTGTCATAAGGCTACAAGTTCCATTTCCATGCCCTGCCAAAGGCAAACAGCTGGCCAGATCTGCCAAAAAATCAATGGGCAGAGGCACGAAAACGAGTCTCATCCCTCATGGACAAGGGGGCCATTCAACAAGTACCAGAGCAAGAGCAGGGTCAAGGATTTTACTCAAGACTGTTCTTGATACCCAGAAAGGACAAGGCCTGGAGACCAATACTGGACCTATCTATTCTGAACACATTCCTGGATACACCAAAATTCAAAATGTTGACTTTGCAGCAGCTTCTGCCCATGCTGGGCAAGAATGCTTGGCTTGTGACTTTAGACCTAAAAGAGGCATACCTGCATGTCCCAATCAGAAAATCATGCATAAGATACCTCAGATTCAAGGCTGGCTCATTGCATTATCAATTCTCTGCACTGCCCTTTGGCTTATCTACTGTGCCCAGGGTCTTTACAAAGTGTCTGGCACCAGTAATTGCATTCTGCAGACAAAGAGGAATACAAATATATCCTTACTTGGATGACTGTCTAATTCAAGCAGAGAACAAGGCATTCTTCTACAGCATCTGGAGTTTGTGAAAAAGACTTCTAACATGCCTAGGGTACACAGTCAATGAAAAGAAATCAAAACTAGTACCCTCTCAAGAGATAATATTCCTGGGTGCAAGCTTAAATACAACTGCCCAGATGGCTTATCTCACGCCAAACAAACAAAGGCAACTGACTACCTGTTTCAAAATGTTGGCAACAAAGGCCCAGTTATCTGCAAGAAAAATTCTGCAGGCTTTGGGCTTCATGGCATCCTGCATCCTACTAATTCCATATGCAAGACTGCATATGAGGAACCTTCAAAGCTACCTAAAAAGTGTTTGGACTCAACACTGCCACAGTCTGGAAACAGTGATTACACTCATTCCCTGCCTGCAGCAGGAGTTTCGATGGTGGGCGAAGGCTTGCCAACAGAACAAGGGACAGCCATTCACATTACCCCCAGTCAGGCAGACACTAACAACAGATGCATCAGATTATGCCTGGGGGGCCTACATGGCAGGAAGATGCATTCAGGGCACATGGTCCTCAAACCAAATGCATCTACATATCAATCAAAAAGAGATGCTAGCTGTTCAAAATGCCCTGACAGCCTTCAAGAACCTATTTCATCTGGGACAACTACTGATAAAGACAGACAACACCACGGTCATGTGGTATATAAACAAGCAGGGGGGCACACATTCTTACCCTCCTTTGCAGACTAGCCATGACTTTGTGGGACACAGCATTGACTTACCAAGTACATCTGCAGGCACAGTTCCTGCCAGGAAAGGAAAATGCTCTGGCAGACGAACTAAGCAGAAACCTCATGGATCCCCATGAGTGGCAGCTGGATCCACAAGTCTTCAACATGATAACAAGGAAACGGGGATGCCCGGACATAGATCTATTTGCCTCCCCTCACAACTACCAACTAAAAAGATTCTGCACAAGGACTTACCACAGATAAGCATGGAAAGTGGACGCCCTATCTTTCAGTTTGAAAAACCTATCAGTATATGCCTTTTCTCCAATGCCTCTCCTCCCCAAGGTACTCCTAAAGGTCAGACAGGAGAAGCCAAAGATGATACTGATTTCCCCAGACCGGCCCTGCCAGTACTGGTATCCAGTCCTAAGGAACTTGTCTCAAGGCCCAGCTTGGAACTTACCTCAAATACCCCATCTACTATCCCAACAAAACAATCAGATCCTGCTCAGCCAACTCAGGACTTTAAACCTGACAGCATGGCAGATAATGTAATCATACAAAGCACGCCTCTCAGTAAAGCTGTGATGGATGTAATTTTGGAAGCCAGAAGGCCTAGTACTAGAAAATCTTATGCTGGAAAATGGAAGAGATTCTGTGCTTGGAACCAGGCACAAGGAACTGATACAGCTGTACCAAATATTCCTCAGATTTTGCAATACTTAACTGAGATGCTGGACAAAGGCCTATCTTTTTCATCCATTAAAATTCATGCCTCTGCCATTTCAGCTTATTACAATACAGAGCCACCAATCTTTTCACATCCTTTATTAAAACAGTACCTCAGAGGAGCCAAAAATTTAAGGCCTCCAAGGAGATCACCAATACCTGCATGGGACCTCAACTATGTCTTGGAAAAACTCACCCTGACTCCTTTTGAGCCAGTTGCTACTGCTGATATAACGTTTTTATCTTGGAAAACAGCTCTGCTCCTAGCAATAACTTCTGCAAGACGAGTTTCAGAGCTACAGGCACTCATGGCTGTGGAACCTTTTATCATGTTTTATCCAAACAGGGTTTCTCTGAGGACAAACCCAACATTTATGCCTAAGGTGGTGTCCAGTGTGGCTCTTAACCAAACTATTCATCTGCCAACTTTTTATCCAAATCCACAGAACAAGGGGGAGGGAATTCTGCATTCCTTGGACGTACACAGACAGCTTAGATTCTACCTGGACAGAACCAAAGTTTTCAGGAAGACAATGCAATTACTAGTGGCATATGCTGCAGGATCACAAGGAAAGGCTTTCTCAAAGCAGACTATTTCAAAGTGGATAATCCACTGCATTTGTTTCTGCTATTTTCACCATGGCAAACCAGTGCCTAAGGGCATTAGGCCACATTCAACCAGAGCTGCAGCCACTTCAGCAGCCTTTCTCAGGGGAGTACCAATCAAAGACATTTTAGAGGCTGTTACTTGGAGTTCAGTGCACACCTTTACAAAGCACTATCATCTGCCACTTTACTCTAAATCCAGGGCAGGCTTTGCCACTGCAGTTCTGCAGGACCTCATAGCCGCTCCTAATGCTGTTTAGCTCCAGCCTCCCAACCATAGCTTTGGGACTCTACCCAAATGTAATGACTGCAACAGTGAAACACGAAGAACATAGTACAGTTGTGTACACTTACATTAATGTAGATGTTCGAGTAATTTCACTGTTGCAGTCCAGGTTACCCTCCCGCCATCCCCCCTTTTTACTGATGGAACTTATCTTTCCTTCTCTGATTTATACAACCTATGTTGGTGTATTTGCTTGTAGATGAAGGTAAAGTTTATATTGGCGCATGTATTTTTATATCTATATAAATAAAAATGTAAATGTTCGTTTGTTCAAAATCTTAAATCTCCGAAAGTTCTTCACAGATTGCTTTGAAATTTTCACACAATGTTGCATTCGAATACACGCGTGTTTTTATATACCTACTATTATATAGATGTCACACGTTGCATTCGAATACGCGTGTGTTTTTGTATACCTACTATGGATTCTATATATTTGTATACAAATATGCAATTTTATATGTTTTTGTTATAACTTTCTTACTTCTTTTTCAGTGCAATTGATCTGCTTTAGTTCATCCAAATAATGCCTCGCAGAAGATCAAACTTAGGTCGTTATACTCACGGAGCGGAAGCAGTGTGATGAGTAATTGCAAATCAAACTGAGGAAGAACGGGCATCGGCGAAAGAACGAAACAAAGAATGGCTCAAATACGTGCCGAGGAAGCAGCAGAGCGACGTGCAGCCAGACTTCAGGATGCACGGTTGCGAGCACGGCGATCGTGTTCTGCAGCTTCAGATCTGCTTCGTTCACCTCGATCGACACCAGTGGATGAAATAAATGCTTGCCTGAAATACTCTACTTTGTGGCGACACATAAAGACGTTAGAATTAACTACAAATATGCATGTCCAGTTGCAAAATGATCGATCAGCTGAGATATTCTCACATCAATTGCTGGAAATTGGGAACGGAAAGGTGCCGGTTGATCTGACCTCAGGACGAATTTCATTGCCTCATAACTTCTGCAATTTAGTGACGTCAAAAGAAGAATTGGTTGAAAACGTATTTCCCAATATTCAAACCAATTACAAGAATCACGATTGGCTGACTGAACGAGCTATTCTTGCGGCCAAGAACAAAGACGTCTACGAACTTAACAATGTTATTCAGTCTAACATTCAAAGTGAGGCAGTCACATACAAGTCCATCGACACTGTTGTGGAAGCAGATGAAGCGGTTAATTATCCAACAGAATTTTTGAATTCACTCGATCTGCCAGGGATGCTACCGCACGTACTGCAATTGAAAATCGGCGTGCCAATTATCATGTTGTGAAATATCAACCAGCCAAAGCTTTGCAACGGCACATGGCTTGCAGTAAAAAAATGAATGAGCAACGTCATAGAAGCAACAATCTTGACAGGACCTTTCATAGGTGAAGATGTCCTCATTCCTCGCATTCCTATGATTCCAACGGATATGCCATTTCAATTTAAGAGATTGCAATTCCCAATTCGATTGGCATTTGCAATCACCATCAACAAAGCTCAGGGCCGATCTTTAAAATTGTGTGGTTTAGATCTACACACAGATTGCTTCTCACATGGACAATTATATGTTGCGTGTTCCAGAGTCAGCAAACCAGACAATCTCTATATCTGCACAGACAATGGAACAACAAAAAATATTGTATACCCACAAGCATTGTGAAATTAAACATATTAGAAACGTGCGCTTTCTCTTTTCTTTCTTTTCCATTTAACCAGACTGAGCCACAGCAACGCGTGGCCGGGTACAGTTAGTATATATATAAATTTTGGCTACCCTTTCAGGGGGCACCTGACATCTGGGGCAAGAAAAACTGAAGAAAATGGTGTCGGCTGCTTCTTTTGTACCCCTGATGACCTGACATCAGGGAAGGGGCGACAGCAGCCGACGCAGGACCCAAGACTTTGGAATTCAGGCTGACTGAGGGCAACCTGCTAGCAGGATTACCCAAATGTAATGACTGCAACAGTGAATACACTCGAACATCTACATTTATGGTAAGTGTACACAACTGTACTTTACGTGGAAGCCCCAAGCAGGGGTATTGTAGAGGTCTTTTCCAAATCCTCCATGATCTTAAAACTCTGGGAGATTTAACAGGCCTACCAGGATGTAATGGAGCTTGGACAGATGAGGTAAATAATTGGGGGACCTGAGCAAAGGAAAAAATGTCAACTCCTTCCAGAGCCTTAAAATCATGTTAACCCCTTCCAGAGCCTTAGACTATCAAGCATTAAGGAAAAAGTGAGACTGTGGTCTGTCGCACCCTTGCAGAATGAAACAGAACAAAGAAAGTCTGCCTCAGGTGGTTTGGTCAAGTTATCACTCACTATGTTAGAAGCCCGAAAAAGGAAAGCCCAAGCAGGCCATTCTGGATGCCACTAACAGTATTATGTCCTCTTTTGTCAGGCATCCAAAGATCTGTTGGATGTTTTTAACAGGAAACATCTGTTGACCACAGTAGAAGGTCTCTTTGATGCCCTCTGGCCTCAGACTGTTGTTTTAACCACTCTGCTTCTCTAAGAAGAGGAATTCCTCCCTTGTAGAATACGTGGCTTTCAAATGCTAGGCAGCTTTATGCTGGGCATGTCTACAAGGACTTGACCTAGTAGCCACAGCCTGATTATTTTGCAGGATCACACCTTGGAGAGTCCAGTTTTGCTCATGCTGCAGGAGCCATTGTCATGGTTTGTTGAGTCTGACTTGTGGCCATGGATTGCTTCGTCTTAAGAGTTATTACATCCTTCCCAGGAGCAGTTCTCCTCACTTATCAAGTAATCTCCATGGAGCTCTTGTTACAGATCGTGACAATAGTACATCAGAGGGCAGCAGACTCTGTTACTCCCTCTGAAATGAAAATGATTTTTACTTCCACCTTTTTCCTTCTCCTTTAAATGGCAGAAGCTTGCATCCCATTTTAAGTTGAAATGCCATTGCTGAGCTCATCCAAATGATTATATTCTGAATTGTACCTCTCCATGGTTTTCATGCCTCTGCTGCTGCAGGGCACCTAGATGGTTTCACTGGAATGGATGGATGTCTTTT
Source organism: Protopterus annectens (assembly GCF_019279795.1). Taxonomy (NCBI): domain Eukaryota; kingdom Metazoa; phylum Chordata; order Ceratodontiformes; family Protopteridae; genus Protopterus; species Protopterus annectens. Next base: position 396,228,957 of record NC_056730.1, on the reverse strand, counting down.
TGGCACATCATTGTCTAGGGTCTGCAAAGGCATTTTTTTTTTCAATTTGCTTTGGGTGGGTAACACTTTTAGTACAAAATGTGTCTGTTTGGTATCTCATTACACCTGAAGTGTTTAACAAGGTGCTATTTACTGTGATAGAGACCTTGCAGTAGGACAGCTTTGATGCATTCCCTTGTTTGGATGACTTGCTTATAGTAGTACTTCTGTGTTTTGCAGGCTCTCGGATTCTCTGTAAACTGGTAGAAGTCTTTTCTGCTCCCGGCTCACATGATTGCCTCTATCAGGTCAGTGCTGGTCATTCCAGCCTATAGACATTGCACAGGAAGTCTTCACAGCTAGAGTGAATTAAAGAAGGCGGCCCATGTTCAAAGTTTTCTGTGCCACTTTGGTCTTATGGCAGCCACTGTCAACCTGGTTTTGGAAAGGAAGTTAAGACCAGATCACTTTCTGTTCTAGAAGTGATGTCGGTATGGCAGTGACCACTGATCATGTCATCACCTTGAAAGCCATTCACATCCCTTGGGATCTAAATTTTATTGTAATTATTTACTTATTTGCTTACATATTTAATGTTTGATCGTCTGGGCCACATGGGTCCATTTTTATGTATGCATGTTATTGTTATCTGGGAGTGTGGGCTGCGCCTTGGAGCCTTTTTAGCAACAACCCTGGCAGTGTGGCTGTCATAAACAATGAGAGTAACACAGAGTAAAAGGTATAGACAGTTGAAGTAAATGGTACATTATAATGCATGGAGTAAAATTCCCAAATAAGCAGTCAACTTCCTATTTATGGAATGTTGACAGTTATGTTAACCGAGTAGAATCGGTGTATATTGAAGCTGTTTTATTTTAACAATTGTCAGTGAAGAATATTTATTTATTTATTTGATATTTGCTGACTGGGAAAGTCCGACTGAGACAAAGCCATTTTCAGCGGAGGCCTGGGGAGAAAAGCTCCACAATACAAATATAAAAATACATGTTACAGTAGAAGTATGATACAGTAGCATTAGCCTTATATAGCATGAAGATAGAAAAAGAAGAAAAAAGACTAAAGAAAATTATATATAACAGAAGTGTATGACGGTATAACAGATATATAGAGCAGACTATATAGTAAAATGCAGTATGTTGACTGGAAACTAATAGAAATCGAAAGGAGGAGAAATATGTTAAGGAAGGAAAGAAGAAAAAAAGAAAGAAGAGAAAAGAGTAGGTAGATCTCTTAGATGAGCTTTCAGGTTTTGTTTTTCTACAGTTATCACAATTATTATTTTTAATGACATGTTGAAATGGATCTAGTTAACTGGCACAATCTTCTTGCTAAAGATTTTTTTCCAATAACCCTAGCAAACCTTGGTAAACCTTTCCCATTCCAAGAAACACTCCACAAAAATAATGGCACCATTATTATCTATGAATAATAAAAACATAAGAAACATGAGCATTTCTGTTGTTGCTGGTGCCATTATTTTTGTGGAGTGTTTCTTGGAGTGGGAGCTGTTTTCCAGGGTTTTCTTGAGTTATTGATGTTTTTCACTTTGGTTCCAGTCTACATTTGGATTTTTTTCCAGTAGTAAGGCAGAAGGGAGATTGTCGAAAGTAAATAGTTTCATAGGTAGGTACTAGACTATTGGCCCTAGGGCCTATACAAGCCTAGCCAAGAAGGTACCCTGGCTTTCACCACCCAAGAAAATTATTTTCCTGTGCCCCTGTCAAGCAGAGCCACAGAAGTGATCCCTGGGGTGAATTTCCTATTTCCCATCCAGTCATCAATATTTTTCTTGAAGAGTGCTAATGAGGAGCTCTGTTTGACATAGGTAGTCTGTTCCAGAGTATGGGAAGTCTCTGGGACAGGAATCTATCCCTCCAGCATGTTCTGTTTATTGTGGTGACAAGGTTTAGGTCCCTAGAGCATGTAGCTCGGAGGGATTGGGATTTCTTTAAGTGGAGCATGTCCAACAACTCTGGGTTTGACATAGCTTTGTATGTTAGGCAGAGATCGCCTCTGAGTAGGCGATATGCAATGGAGTAAAGCTGGAGTTTTCTGAGACAAGTCTGTGTAGGGCATCTGTTTTAGGCCTGTAATCCTCTTTGTGAGGTATTTCTGCGACCTTTCCAGTTGTTGTAGATGTCTTGAGGTACATACCAAAAGGGGCTTTGTACTCTATAATAGGTCTAATGCGTGATGAGTAGAGGGGAACAATGACCTCTTCTTTTCTGGATGAGAAACCTTTTGTGATGAGGTGTGCCACGTAGAAGGATTTCCTGACTACTGTGGCGATGTGATTATCAAAGGAGAGACTACTGTCCACCTGTGTCCCAAGGTCTCTTATCACACTTTTAGTGTTAAGTAGACTACCGCCTATATAGTAGTTCATGGGTGCAGAGTTTTTATCAAAGGCGATGACAATGCACTTTTTGGCATTGAGCTTGAGGCCATAGCTTTGACACCAGGCACCTGTCTCAGTGAGGCCCTTTTGTAGGATGTCCACATTGTTAGGAGTTTCGATTATGGCTCCTAGTTTGCAGTCATCTGCGAACTTAGTTAGCCAAAGACCTTCTGTGTTAGCCTGTACCTCAGAGAAGTAGATACCAAACAGGAGAGGACCCAGCACTGAACCCTGTGGTACTCCACTTGTCACTGGTCTGAAGTCTGATTTGTAGTCTGCTACTTTCTCAGTGTGGGTTCTGTCAGTAAGCCAGTTGGCAACCCATCTTGCGACATAGGGATTTATACCTAGTTTAGTGAGTATCTATAATTCCAGAGTGGGAGATGGTGTTGAACACCTTGGCGAGATCTAGCTAGGCTGTGTGAACCACCTTACCCTTATCCATGGCTTTGGTGACTGCTTCAAAGAAGTCTATCAGGTTTAGGAGACACAATCTGCCTTTTACAAACCCAAACTGTTTGGGGTCCAGAGTTTGGAGATCTCCAATGTCTTTGTTTATGAGTTCCATGATGATACGTTCCATGGCCTTGCAGACCAGTTCCCGGGATCTGTCATGGCTCCCGCTTTGTGGACTGGGATAACCATTGCGGTGCACCATTCAATGGGCACAAAGACTGAGATGAGGCTATGACTGAACATGGTACTTAGGTGGGGGTGCTATTTCATTCTGTAGTTCGTGTAGAAGGCAGCCTGGGATGTTGTCAGGTCCCATGGATGCTGTGTTCTTGGCTTTGGAGAGTGAGGTTTTTACCTTTGCAGCCATGATTACAGGAACTTTGCTTTCTTCTGGTATAGAGATGGGCCCTTTAGGGGGTGAGAGGGGGGTAAAGTTAGCACTGAACGTATCTGCCAAGATGTTGGCAATATCAGTTGGTTCTGTATATTTAGTGCCATTGTGCTGTAACTCAGAGCAGATCTGAGTGTTGCCATTGAGATTCTTGACATATAGCTATAGAATGCTTTGTGGTTGTCTTTAGAATCAGTGGCGATTTTGTTTTCATAACTAGATTTTATGAGGGATCTCAGCTTCTTACTGAGGCTGACCAGGGAGTTCCCCCAATCGTGGGATTTTACTCTTTTTTGCAACAGTTTCTTTCTTCTGTTGTAGAGTTTGTTTATGGCAGAAGACCACCAGATTGATTTTGATGGTGCCCCTGTAGAAGGTTGTACGAACTGAAGGTGTGCTGTCTTCCTGGTTTGAAAGATAGTACAAGGAATGTTTTATTATTGGTTTATTTTTTACTGAGAGGCAGTATTTTTTTACAAGAGAATGTGAAGTGTACAACTGAATTCTGGACTGACAGACCACAAAAGGTATGCATAGGTAACAACACTTCAATGAGCATCACACTGAACACTGGAGTATCTCAAGGATGTGTTCTGAGTCCCCTGCTGTTTACCATGCTGACACATGACTGCATCACTAGGTTCAACACAAACCACATTATTAAGTTTGCGGATGATACTACAGTGGTGGGTCTCATCAGCAATGGTGAAGAAAAAGCCTACAGAGAGGAGGTGAACCAACTGATTGTCTGGTGTGACAAAGACAACCTGGTTCTCAATGTGAATAAAACAAAGGAGATAATAGTAGACTTCAGGAAGAGACATGAGGCTCATTCCCCACTCACAATCAAAGGAGAAACAGTGGAAAGGGTGAACAGCACCAAGTTCCTGGGGGTGGATATCGCTGAAGACGTGGTCAATAAACACCAATCACATTGTCAAGAAGGTGCAACAGCATCTACACTTTACCACCTTCAGTTCTCACAGCCTTCTACAGGGGTACCATTGAAAGCATCCTGACTAGTAATCTCTCGGTGTTGTATGGAAACTGAATGGTTTCAGATCGCAAATCTCTCCAGAGGGTGGTGAAACTGGTGAAGAGAATTATCAGGTCCACACTCCCATCTGTCCAGGATTTATACTCTGCTCGGTGCCTCAGCAGAGCCATGAAAATAGCCAGACTGCACTCACCCTGCCCATGATCTGTTCTCATGTTTGTCTTCGGGCAGGAGATGCCGTAGCTTACATTGCAAAACCACCAGCTTTAATAGAAGCTTTTTTTCCACAAACCATCAGAGTCCTGAACTCCAGTAATAACCTACTCCATGCTATTCATGGAGGTCTGGAGTTACAATGCTGAAGTAATTCACAGGCATATGCTATAACTCTTTGAAAGTACAATCTTATACCTTATGTGCAATTTTAATGATGCCAAGTTGACATTCTGTGCAATATGCCAAGTTAGTATTCCTGCAGTTTGAAATCTGTCTGATTTTGATCTGTGCAATATATTATCTCTGCAATATTTTGGGTGCTGATGAAGACATGTAAGTGGAATAGTCTTGGTGCGTGTCATTGTACTTATTACTGCACTGCATAAATGTCTTACTGTTGTTATTGTTGGATTAGCTTTAGTATATGTGTTATTGTATTAATATCAGTATATGTTGTATGCACATTGAGTTCGAAGTAATGCAATTTCATTCAGTTGCACTGTTGTGCAGTCTGAATGACAATAAAGTTCATTTTGACTTTGAATTTGGAATGGGCAGAGACTGATAACCAGGTTATCTTTTCAAGGGAGGTACAGTGTTGTATTATTTCTAAGGGTAAGATGGATGAGATGATGGATGCTGTCTGTGGTTGGTTTGTGTATTTTTGAGAGGGATTTTTTTGTTTAACAGTGAGGAGGGCATGTTCTAACACAAGTATGAGAAGATTGCTCAGGCTTTCCAGGCTTGGGAAGTAGGGTAAGCTGAGTGTTGAGTAAGAGGCTGTAAGTTGTGTAACAAAACCATGTGCTGTTCTTTCTCTGAGGTCTTTGAAGGATAGCTTGTATCAAGTCTAAGGCTTAGGTACTTGTTGCAGAATTTGTGCTATTTAGTGGTATCCAGGAGTTACTGTTTTAAGGGCCTACATTTTGCTAGCTTTTGAAAGATATATAAAATAGAAGTTGTTTTAAGTTGTTCAGTGTAAGATGGTTGGTACTGAACCAGTGACATTGCTGAATGAAATATTTTTTGGAGTTTTTTTTTTTTTGTCTATGGCCTATAGTAGCACCTATTGTTTTGTGGGGGTAATGCTGTCAGCTTAAATTGTGGTTAGTCTCAGCTGTGTAATGCTATTAATATTATTTATAAATAAAGAGAATAAGATGAGCCCTAGAAAAGAACCCAGGCATATATTTATCTGTTCTTGTCATGAAAGAAAGTGTACTTCTCTTTTTTTCTGCTCAGTTCAGCTGGGATTGTTCTGAGTATATTTTTTGATGGGTAAGTGTGTCTTTCCACTGCTTCCTGTGCTTCTTCTCTGAATAGGCAGCGAAAAAGCTAGACTCATGCTTGCTGCCCGTATGATGGCTTTGAAGGTTCCGGCTCCAGGCAGTGTGGTCCCTTATAGTGCAGAAAGCTATCCCAGTACAAGCTAAGGAAGTCTCCCTCAACTGGGGTACTGATCAGTTCCATCTTAATGATCCCTTCTCCTGTTGGATCTTTCAGTTGAGGCAGAAGCTTTGTTCTCATCAGACATAACTGAAAACTGTTGTCCCTCTGTTCAGAGCAGTAGCCTTATTCTGCCTCATTTGGTTAGTTTGCACATTGCCTTACTCTGTCTGAGACATTTGTATGATGTGGACCTCCGCTAATCCATGGTCAAGGTGCAGGTCTGTGACATATCTGCCCATCACTACACTGCAGAGAAAAGGACTTTAACCCAGCACCACCTGGTTAAGCAGTTCCTGGAAGGGTTTACTGAGTTTAAATGTATAATTGATAGGCTTGTCCAGGTTCAGTTTGAAGTGACCAGTAGCAAAGAAGTTCATATCTTGGAAGACTACTTTCACTTCTGTTTGGTGGATCTCTTAGATTAAGGCCTTATGTTTGTGGGAAATCTGATTTAGTCTTTCACAAATGCCAGGTAGGACTTTCACCTTTTCTTCAGAAAGCAGTTTCAACATTACCCTAACACCATTCCATTATTCTCAAGGATATGGTTTTGGTGACAGAATCTGGTGGTGAGAGAGACTGAGCCATTCATACCTTTGATGTGAACAGTTAGCTAAGCCTTTAACTAAAAAGGGTGTGTGTGTGTGTGTGTGTGTGTGTGTGTGTGTGTGTGTGTGTGTGTGTGTGTGTGTGTGTGTGTGTGTGTGTGTGTGTGTGTGTGTGTGGGATGACAGAATGTTTGCTCATATCATTTACATTATGCTATCAGGCATCACTCTTTAAAAACGCAGCTATTAAATGTCATTTCACCATGGGTGTGGCTATTTACTGTACTAGCTTCAAAAATGTATGTAGTGCTGACATGTTTGTGCTAGAAATGCTTTGTCATAGGTTCACGCTTTGGGTAAGCATTATTACTTCAAAAGCCATTCTAGGATTCATACATTCTTTGTTACATTTGTGCTTAAGTATTTTCCCTTAATTTACCTCAAGCTTCCTGGGAAATTTAATTTCTCAGTGCTTTGGGGTCTTCCAAACAGCTGGCCACTTCAGAAAGCTTGCAGTGGATACTTTGTACTCTCCAACTTTTCACCTCTGCTTGACAGCTTGTGCATTCCGTGTCTGCAGATTGATTTTTTCCTCTTAAGTTAGGCAGTATATTTTTATAGGTTTGCATTGTTTTTTTCTTGTGCTGAAAGTTTTGCTTGTCAATGGAGTGTTATCAAACTGAGGGATGTAAGGCTGAGCATACCCCAATTGTCTAATATGTGCTGCCAGTGTATGTACCAGAAGGGAGGTGTAAGGCCATAGGAAAATTAGACTTGGAGAGATTTCAGAAGACAGGATAATCAGAAAATTTAGAGAACATTCAGAAGACCAGATTATCAGAAGATAAAATCCAAAGAGTTATCTGCTGCAGAAGGCTTCTATACCGATCCGATCCTGCAGAAGGCCTCTATACAGATAAGATTCCAGCAGTTGCACACTGCAGAAAGTCACCTTGCAGAGGTGCTGTTACTGTATCTTAGTTAAGCAGATTCTCACTACGCACAGTGAATCAAAGCACACATCCAATATACCTTATGGCTGCTCCATTACAGACAAATTTCCTCTAGAATTCCTGCATCTAACTGCAAAGTCTAATATACAAATTCTAATCAGATGGATTCAAGGAAAAGTTCTGGCACCCCCATAGTGCCTTTTTTAGGCAAGGCTCAAAAGACAAACCCACCTCCATAGGTATCACAAGGGATAAGAAACTAAGAGTAATGCTACTCAACGCCAGAAGTCTAAACCTCAAGATGCATGCACTCGAAACTCTCCTTAGCATAGAGAACATCGATATCTGTGCAGTAACAGAAACCTGGTTCAAGGCTCCCGAGAGCACCCCAGCACTACCAGGTTATACCTCATACCATGCTTTTCGGCCCCAAAACTTGGACGAACCACAAAAGGAGGGGGAGTATCAATATTCGTCAAAGATACCCACACCTCCAGGTTGGTGGCACAGCACGAAGCATCAGAGACTATCCATGTGCAACTAACAGTGGGTAAAACTGCCTTCCAGTTTATAGCCTGCTACAGACCACCCTCCCAAACCCAGGAACCCCACTTGGCCTTCCTGAAAACACTGGAAAATATGAAGGTCTCTCCAAACACCATTATATTGGGTGACTTCAACTACCCAAACATAGACTGGGAGCATTACTCTAGCTCCAACACCCTAGCCCAAAGGTTCCTAGAATTTATAAACTCAAATGCTATGGAACAACTTGGTACCACTCCCACAAGAGGGGAAAACATACTGGACCTGATCATCACCAACATGGGGGCTCTATGCTCCAGACCAGAAGTGTATCCCTCACTGGTAAGATCAGACCATAAACTAATCTCACTGGATATTCACATCCTGACCCCACCCCCTGCCCAGAAAACCACAGTGAAAAACTTCTCTAAAGCAAATTTCACACTCCTCAAAAACGAGGTGGAATCCTTCAAAGCCCCCGGGTCTGTGGAAAATACGGCCCAGACCGCAGAATCCTTTATAAATGCATTCTATGAACACCTTCAGGAATGCATGGCTCATGCAATCCCAAATAAAACCAAGACCCAATCCTCCAAAGGCAGGCGTCCTGTCTGGTGGACCCCAGCCATAAACAAACTATACAATAGAAGGGAGGAAGCCACTACATGATAGAGCAAAATCCCCAAAAGGGAAGGCATCTCTGATCAGTATTAGCAAAAAACTACGGGCACTCATAAAATCGTCCAAGGCCAGCTTCGAGAGAAAAATTGCACAGGACACTAAGGATAATCACAAGGCTTTCTTTAGTTATGTTAGGAACCTAGGTGGGAATTCCCAGATATGCTCAAAATTAGTCCAAAATGACAAAAAAATACACCGAACCCACACACATTGCCAACATCCTAGCTGACAGGTTCAGCGCAAACTCCCCCCCCCCCCCCACCAAAAGAGCAAATATCTATCCCAGCAGAGTGCTGCCCCCCTGACATCTCAGATGCTCAGGTAAGAGCAGCCCTCTCCAAAGCAAAAAACACAACATCAATGGGACCAGACGGTGTCCCGGGCTGCGTCCTACATGAACTCCAAGAAGAGCTAAACCCAAACATAAAACTACTGTTCAATCTCAGCCTTACTACAGGATATGTACCCAAAGAGTGGCGTACAGCAACAGTGGTCCCTCTCCACAAAGGTGGTGCCTCAACGGATCCTGGAAACTATCGCCCCATAAGCCTGACTAGCTTGGTCTGCAAAGCTATGGAAAGGATCATCATGGACCTCATAAATAAAGATATTGGAGACCTACAGACACTGGATCCTACCCAGTTCGGCTTTGTTAAGGGCAGATCCTGCCTCTTAAACCTGGTCGATTTCTTTGAAACAGTCACCAAGGCCATTGACGAGGGGAAGGTGGTCCACACAGCCTACCTGGACCTCGCAAAAGCCTTCGATACAGTACCACACTCGGGCATTATAGATAAGCTCACCAGCTTAAATATAAACCCGTATGTCACTAGATGGGTTGCAAACTGGCTCAAGGACAGAACCCACATGGTTAGAATTGCTGGACCCATGTCAGACTCCAAAACAGTTACAAGTGGCGTCCCACAAGGCTCAGTCCTGGGACCTCTCTTGTTCGGTATATATTTCTCGGAGGTACAGGCCAACACGGAAGGACTGTGGCTGACCAAGTTCGCAGATGACTGCAAACTAGGCGCCATAATCGACTCTCCAGCCGACACAAGCATCCTACAAAAGGGCCTCATAGAAACAGACAACTGGTGCCAGAGCCATGGCCTCAAGCTAAACGCCAAAAAGTGTATAGTCATCCCCTTTGGCAAAAACAAAGTGCCCACAAATTACCACATAGGTGGTAATCCATTAAGTACAGAAGAAGTAATTAGGGACCTGGGGACCCAAGTTGATAGCAATCTCTCATTTGAAAACCACGTGGCCAAAGTGGTTAGAAAAACATTTTATATAGCCCACCTAATCATGAAGGGATTCACATCTAGATCAGGGGAGGTCATCGTGCCTCTTTACTCATCCATCATCAGGTCCATAATTGAGTACATTGCCCCTTTTGAGATGTACCTTACCAGACACCTGCAGCAACTGGAAAGACCCCAAAAGTACCTCACCAAGAGGATCAAAGGGCTCAAACAGATGCCATATGCTGCCCAGTTAAAGAAACTCCAGCTCTACTCAGTGGCATACTGCCTGCTCAGAGGCGATCTGTGCCTGACGTATAAAGCCATGTCCAACCCGGAATTAATGGACATGCTGCACCTCAGAAAATCCAAATCCCATCGAGTTATGTGCTCGAAAGACTTGAACCTCAGCACTGAAATAAATAGGACATGCTGGAGGGACAGATTCATAACCCAGAGGCTCCCTTCACTCTGGAATAAAATCCCAGTCCAGGTTAGGCAGAGTCCCTCATTGACTCTCTTCAAGAGGAATCTTGATGAGTGGATGGGAGATCGTAGGTTTTCCCTGGGTATCACTTCTGTGTCACTGTTAGACAGAGGCACAGTATACTAACCTCGAAAAAGGGCATAGCAAAATTCATTTAAAATGGGTGGCGAAAGCCAAACACACTCTGGCTAGGCTTATAAATGCCCTAGGGCAGATAGCCTTGTATGAACCAATGAACAAAATGACGATCTTGTTGCTACACATTTGAAACCCAGGAGACATCCATACTTAGCTGCTGATCTGCAACTCTGCTCCTCACTTGACTGAGTTTCATTCTGGTTGAATCTGTAATCAGCTGTATCATAAACAGCTTGTTTAACAACCTTTCTTTTGCTGGCAGACTACATCAGAAGGCAAGACTCTGATAGTAGCAGAAGTATTATTTCTTGATTTATCTAAAGTATATGATTGTCAACCACAAACTGTATGGGTCCACAGTACATTGTAATGATATAATTTTATTTTGTAGCTAGTTTTCAACCAAGACCTAAGCAGCTTTATCAGACCTCTGTACCTTTCTACTGATTGCATTATCAAACATGTCTACAGCCCAAGACAGTACTGTGATGCCCCTTATATATAACTGGTAAATAACTCTAGCCTCTTACTCCAGTATAAGGTCTGTGTTATTATTTGAACAGATCATTAGGAGAGGACAGACACAACCTTGTTAAAAATGACCACTTGAAATTGTGCTAATAATGCTCAGTATTAAATGGTGTGCTAGTACATATTGATTAGAATCTTGCTCTCAGGCCACATTTGTAAGTGTGCAAAACAAAGCTGCCCAACCACTGGAAAAACATACCATTTAAAACTTTTGCAACACTGAATCAGAGGGTCAGAACTCAAGTACATTGTTTCTATAGTATATACAGGAGTTAGTCCTTTTGCCATATAAGTATTACAAACCTAAATAGCATTGCAGTTTTTATAACAAGATGTTTGTGCAAAACACTCCACTGCATAGCACTTAAAAGGACCTTCACTGGTTGGAAATTGAAATAAGATCATCAGGTTTGCTCTGCTTTCTGTAGTTCTTAATATTCTCTTCGGTGACTGGTGGCATTTACTTCCAATTATAGTCACCATGTGCACACAGAAAAAGTAATGCATACTTCACTGGAATGTGACAGATGGCTGTCCCTAAAAATTGCAGCTAGAAAGGAGAGACTGTCCTTAATGTTGCTCTTTATTAGTAAAATTCCCTACCTGTGTCCATAAGATTAGAACAGGGCCAATGTCATACTTCAAAATAAATTGCATTGGTAAAACTGGAGTTACTTAATTGTACTGTAAGCAGACTTGACACCAGCCCCAAACTGGATCCGGAAAAACCCTAATCCATAGTCCTTCATGGTCACAGCACAGACCACTAGGTGTTCCTCTTTGTTTACTTCCACTTCTTCCAACACAAACCTTTCTCACACATCCTTCTCATGAAAATAGATTTTAATCAGCAAGAGGATACATAATAAACAAAAGCAACAAGCAGAAAACAATGCTTCTGAAATTTATCTTGAAGTGGTCGTTTGAAGAACTTTGAATGCTCACAGAAAATTGAACTTCAAGTAAACATAAAAAAAATATTGCAGAAACGGAAATATATGCCTGTGCTGTTTTCACTAACTTGAAAAAAACTGAACGAGTTAAACTTGAGGTATGCTATAATAAAATTGCCAGATTTGCTAAAAATTCCCCATTTAGAGCACATCATTGTATTACATTGCAGCAACTTGACTGACTAGAATTACCCAATCTCCTTATATATACACCCAATTTTCAATAGCCCACAAGATAATATATCAACCTGAGAAATCTCCAGCCCTGCAAAATCTTCTTAAAACCCAATCCAACACAAGACAACTTAGATCCTTTGATAAGCTTTTCCTGCACATCGCTAGGTCTAATAACTTCCATGGCGACTCTTTGTATTCGGGTTATGAAACATGACCCTGCAGCCAGTTCTATCTAATGCTAACCCTCATATATTTAAAACACTTCTCAAGTCTCACCTATCCAAATCATGGCTCTGCTCCTGTTTTAAACCCAGATAATAATAATTATTATTATTATTATTATTATTATTATTATTATTATTATTATCTATTAATACTATTTATAGTTCTAATTTCTAACTGACTCATCTAATACAGTTACTTTTTCTTAGTAAGTTACCTTCATCTTTTTTATTTCTCTCTCCCATAACCTTTTTAATCCTTTTCTTTTACTCACTAACTCAGAGTTATAACTTTCTTTTAATTGTCACTATTTAAGCAAAATACTACCTTTTAACGCTCCCTTTGTCTACTTTTTAAATCAAATAAGCTATCATTAACTTATTAATATATACTGACTTGCACCTGTCTAGTATAGCTTTTTCTTATTATTATTGTACTGCTGTATTATGTTGCACTAAGTGTGCATTTTTGTATTTATAGCCTGTGTGTGTGAATTAATCTATTATTGCAATCTGCCGGTTTTTATATTTTTCTAATGCTATTGCAAATATCTGTATAGTTTTTTTTTTTTTTTTTATATAATACTGTCTGAATGTAATTATGATTGTAATGTGGGGCTTTCCCCTGGGCCTCCGCTGAAAAAGTGTTAAAAGCCCAGTCAGACTAACAAGGTAAACAGATATAAAAAAATAAAATAAACATTTTGTTCACTGAAATTTGTTCCTTGTGGTAATTGCTGCTTTTTTAGTTTATAGTCGCATATTTATGCTGCTTTGTGGATGAATTATAACCATTTCATTTCTTAAAGTAATATAGAATTGCATGTACTGTCATTCATAATGCAGTACCTCTAACTTTACTTTTTGTGCTTAAGATTTCAGCTGGGTTCCTTCAGTCTTCACACCATTGTTTCAGGAACAACATCACAGTTTTCTACAAAGGCTCACCTGTTTGAGGTAGGTGTTCTTGCAGGACAAATGGTTTCCTCAATTTCATGTTATATTAGCAGGATTGTATTGCAGTATAAGCAGTGAAGTTGACATGCTAAAGAAATGTAATTCCTGACAGCGTACACATATAATGACATTGACTTGAGCTGCACATTCTTTCCAAATGGAAACAGTCAAAAAAATGTAAAATTGAAATGTCAAAAGGAGAGAATCTGAAATGCACACCATAAGTTGTTTATCTATAAAAATGTGCATACTACACAAGGGATCTTAAATAAGACAGAAGGGGAAGTGTTTGTGGGAGGGAGTTATGTGCACCTCTGAAATGTATCATTCTATGCAATATCAAGGGACAGAGTTGTCTATCAGTGTGCTATGGAGCTCATAGGCAAGATGTAGGTCACGGGTGCTGAGATAATCCTATTGTTACTGCAAGGGCTTAGCTGAAACATTCAACATGACTTTGTGTCCATCAGAATTTCTGTAAATTCATATGCTATAGAAATATCTAGTATAATAAAGAAATAGATTTAAACATTTAAGTACACCATAGACAGATTTTTTTTTTTGGGAGGGGGATGGAGGCAGGGTTTTCACCTTGACCATCAAACCTTCTCCATAGACAGCCCCACAGATTGCTTCATAGCCTTCTTGATGACAGCCCTTCAGCTCATTTGCTTGCATCAGGGCAAGGGTTGGATCCAGGAAATGTCATGAGTCATGGTGGACTGGGTTTTTGCTTTCAGTCCTAGTGTGCCTGTGCACGCTCAGCAGTATGGTGCTTTGGGTGAGGATGTGGAGTGGGCATTACCAAAGTGTTGTTGCTCACTTCTTTAATTACATGGGCCTTCAGAGCATTCCCACCTCTTTACTGAACAAGGCACTCTGACCGATTTCTCCAGCCTCTATCAGGAAAATTGTTACCATTGAGTGACCCCAGACATGCACCATACAACCCCCTACAGGCATATGAAGCTAAGCCTCATCACTCCTCCCTTTCTCTGCACCAGCTCCAGTAGGTGGCTGAGTCACTGACCGAACTCTGTTTTCCTGGGTCAGGGCTTTATCATTTTGTGCTGGCAGACCTTGCAAATAAAATTTATAGAAGAAACATTGGTTAGGAAAGGATAGTGTATTTGTTTGTTTGGTTTTTGATGTGTTTTTATAGAGAGAGTTCAGCTGGGCAGACCCTTTATACTATAGATGTCTGCAGAGAAATGTTCCATGAGAGTATAGTGTTGAAAACTGACACTGTACCCATGTGGTTTGCATATTACAGTGAATATTGGTGATCAACTGATTAACATTTTTTGCATCACAACACTTGATGCTCTTTGTGTTTCACTGTTGCAGTCATAGGTTCATAGATTAGTACTAAGTTAACTGCCCTTGTGAGCCATTTTAAGCCTAGCCAGTTATCCCTTGTGAGACTCAAACCCTGCAGCTTGTGTTTGTAAGGCAAACACATTAACCACTAGGCCACCCTCCCAACCCCTGTGGGTTATCCCTGCTGTGGTAGCCCTCAGCTGGCCCGAATACCAGACAATGTTTTTGTGTGCCAGCTGCTGTCACCTGTAGTCTGACGTCAGGTCATCAGTACTATAAACCAAGGCAGCCGATGTCATTGCATCAGTCTTTTTTGCCATGGAGCCCATAGAAGAAGCAGTTTGCATGAGTGTCGGTCGGTCGCTACCAGAAGTCGAACTTCAGCAGAAAACATCTAAAGCTAATTACCCCATTGGGGACCCTTTTTTCTTGCTCTAACCTTGATGTCCGAAAAATGTAACAATTGTCTTGCCTGTGGAAAGCAGATCCCACACCGAGACTTTCATTCCTACTGCATCACTTGTTTAGGCCCAGACCACTATGTCCCCTGTTGCTGGTTCTGTGCCCTAATTAATCTGAGAAGTATTCGCAGTAGAGCTCTTTTTGTAGACAATTATTTTCGTATTCCATCTTCGAATTCCAATATTGCATTCGTTGACCAACAATATGCCGATATTCTGAATAAATGTAAAGATAGAGACAGGCTACACAAGGCTAAGCCTTCCAACGATGCTACTGCTAAGTAAGTCATCAACTCTCCGGAATTCAGTGAGGTGCTTTTGCAGCCCCTGATGCCCAACTCGCTTTCTACGCAGGCCTCTACTGAGACCCTTTCAGAGTCCGGTGTGCCGCAAAAATCCACTTCGTCTTCCTAGCCTTTGGTTGTCTTGGCCTCGGTTGAGACCAGAACCGTGAAGCAGGCACCGGCTTCCGAGGAGTCCGTTCACACTACCGATTCTAGACAAAAAAGACTTCTCTTCTGACTACCGTTTCTTAGAGACTGACGGATTCTCTCAGGCCTCGAAGCCAAGCCACACCTAGGAAATCTGCTTCTAGCCAATATCTTGCTACTGCTCCCACACCCCAAACTCAAATGCTTAAAATGGTGGAGGATCACATCTCCCTTATCCGAGGTACTCAAGCCCTCACCCCAAAAAGGAAAAGGCTTCCTTCTCCAGAAATTATGACAGACCAAGAGTCTGAGGAATCTGATTATTCTGCTTTTGAAAAGGAACAACAGCCCTTAACTGTTTGAGGATTCAGATGCAGAAGAATCCATCCCCTCTGCCTCCCCTCCGGAGGACCTTTCATTCGCGGAAACCCTTCACTCCCTCAGGGAGCATTTTCAATGGGAATCTCAGGACTACCCAGTCAAAGAAATGACTTGGAGAGTTTCTGGACCTGCCCCATCCCTCCTATTCTAGAAGTGGTAGATGATGTTTTCCTTGAATCCAGCTTAGCCCCTGATGCCCTGCCTCCTGCTCCAGCTAAACCTGATGGGTACTACAGAGTACCAGATTCTCACAAATACCTGTACAGGAGCCCTGCTGCAGACTCTGAGGTCATTACACAGGGACCCAAAGGAGCTAAGACTAGTTCTGCCAAGAATCCTCTTCCTTCTGACAAAGACTCCAGAGCTCTGGACAGCTTGGGTAAGAAAGTATACACCTCTGCAACCTTAGCTATCAGAGCACTCAGTTGTCAGTTCCATAAGTTAAAATATCAACACCACACCTTGGAACAAGTAAAGCAGAAGATTGCTACCTCTTTTGACGGTGCCAACTCAAAAGAGCTGACAGAATTACGTCACTCTGCTGGTCAAGTGGCCAAGCACTCTTTACAGTGTGCATATGATGCCCTAGAAGCCTCTAGCAGGGCAGCAGTGACAGGATCTGTTATTAAAAGACATGCATGGCTGAAGGAACAACCTCTCCCTGATCATGTCAAGTCTACATTTATTGATGCACCCCTAGATAAGGAACGCCTGTTTGGGGAAAAAGCAGAAGAGGTGCTTAAAAAGATGGAAGACAAAGCAAAATCGATGCAAACAGTAAAAGATTTCTTTCATGTTCAACTGCCCAGATTTAGCAGAAACTTTCCCTCTAAGAACTGGGCCTTCCCTTCACCCAGAAGACAGGGCCAAAGTAAGCCCCGCAGGGACAGGACAGCCAGGGCCAGCAAAGAAGCAAACAATGGGCCACTTCCGCCTCTAAGGTAGGGAGTTCTAAGCCAAGCTTCTGTGGTAAACACTCACAATGACCCTCCCCCCTCTGCCCTCCTTTCACTAATCTAACACTAGGAGGAAGGCTCACCCTCTTCAAGGACAATTGGGTCTCTATAACCAACGACCAATGGGTATTAAAAATCATTTCTCAGGGATACAGATTCTCCTTCAACAAGCTCCCAGTTCCAAGAGGGTACCCAGACCTCCCCCCAAACCAGTGGTAAAAGGCATTAAAACAGGTAAAAACACTAATATCCCAGGGGGCAGTAGAACCTGTCCCCCTGGATCAAACAGGAAAAGGTTTTTACTCTAGACTGTTCCTTGTTTCCAGAAAAAAGGGTACTTGGCGCCCGATCCTGGCTCTATCCAAACTGACCACCTCCTTGGTGGTCCCCAGATTCAAAATGCTAACCTTGCAGCAGCTCCTGAATGTACTCAAACACAATGTCTGGCTGGTGACACTAGACACTAGGCATCTACTTCCACATCCCCATCCGGGAATCATGCAGGAAATTCCTGAGCTTCAGAGCAGCCTATCAGCACTTTCAGTTCTCTGCACTGCCTTTTGCCTTATCTACTGCTCCCAGAGTAGTCACCAAATGCTTGGCCCCGGCTATAGCATTCTGCATACAGAGAAATATACAGATTTACCCTTACCTGGACGACTGCCTCATTCAAGTGAACAGCAAAGAAAAGTTGCTCCAAGATCTTCTTTTTGTCAAAAAACTCCTAACTTCCCTAGGGTTCTCCATCAATGAGAAAAAAATCAAAGTAAAACCCTACCAGGAAAATTGTTTTCCTGGGAGCTGTGCTAGACACAGAAACCCAAATGGCCTTCCTATCCCCTGAAAAGCAGAGCTTCCTGCCTCTCTACTTCACCCAGCTGGCTTCCAGAAGTCACCTCACTGCGAGAAAGGTCCTGCAAGCCCTGGGATACATGGCATCTTGCATCCTTCTCATCCCTCTCGCCAGGCTACACAATGAGAAAGCTTCAGTGGTACTTAAAGAACCTTTGGTGTCAGCACTCTCAGTCCCTAGAGACCAGTCTCACACTGATTCCTTGAATAAGGGATGAATTTCTGTGGTGGGCAGATGCCTGTGCCATGAACAAGGGTCTTCCCTTCATCCTCCACCCTTCTGTCCAGACCATCACCACAGATGCCTCAGACATAGCTTGGGGTGCTTACCTAGCAGGCAGATGTACCCAAGGGCTTTGGAATGCCTAGCAACTAAACTTGCACATCAGTCAGGAAGAAATGATGGCAGTACAAAATGTCCTCCTTATAAAAACAGACAATACCACAGTAATGTGGTACATCAACAAACAGGGGGGCACCAAATCGTACCCCCTGTGCAGGTTAACCATGAGTCTGTGGCTTACAGCCACATCCATGGGGACTACACCTGATTGCCCAGTACTTGCCAGGGATCAACAACACACTGGCAGACCACCTAAGCAGAAACTTACTGGACCCCCACAGGTGGCAGCTCCACATAGAAATCTTTCTGCAAATCATCCAGGAGTGGGGGACCCCAGAGGTGGACCTCTTTGTCGTGCTCCTCAACCATCAGCTGCACAAATTTTGTACCAGGGAGTATCGCCTCCAAGTATGGAAGGTGGATGCCTTGACCTTCCCCTGGAGCTCCCTCTTTGTGTACTCATACCCTCCTCTGCCCCTTACTCCCAAGGTTCTGATCAAAATAAGAGAGGAGAGACCAAAGGCTATCCTCATCACTCCAGATTGGCCAAGACAACATTGATGCCCCTTACTACGCAGTCTGACCTTACAGCTTCCAAAGCTGCTTCCCCTAAGGTCAGACCTCCTGACCCAGGAGAGAGGGAAGGTACTGCACCCAGACCTACAGACTCTCAAGCTTTCAGCATGGCTCATACACTAAAAACTAGCAAGAAGTCACTGTTAAGCAAACATGTCCTGGACATCATCACAGAGGCCAGAAAGCCCAGCACAAGAAAATGATATGCAGGAAAATGGAAAAGATTCTGCTCCTGGAAACTATCAGAAGGGGGCAATACCTCCCAACCTTCCATCCCTCTCATCCTGGATTACTTAGCAGAGTTGCTCAATAGTGGCCTCCTCTTCTCCTCTATTAAAATCCATGCCTTGGCCATTTTTGCCCATTATGATTCAGATCCACCCCTCTTCTCTCACCCTTTGATTAAGCAATTCGTCGGAGGGGCTTCTAATATCAGGCCTCCCAGAAGACCTCCTACTCCTCCCTGGGACCTGAATTATGTGGTAGAAAAACTAACCTTACCTCCTTTCGAACCTGCCGCTTCAACAGAATTGAAATATTTCTCCTGGAAGACTGCCTTCCTGCTAGCTATCACCTCAACCAGAAGGGTCTCAGAACTTCAAGCTGTCATGGCTGTCGAGCCCCTCATAATTTTCCATGCAGACAGAGTTTCCCTGAGGAGTAATCCCTCCTTTATGCCCAAGGTGGTATCTGACGTGACCCTTAACCAGGCCATACACCTTCCCACCTTCATTCTCAACCCTCAAAACAAGGGGGAAAGAATTCTACACACACTAGACGTGCACAGACAACTCGGATACTATGTGGACTGCACTAAGCCATTCAGAAAAAAACTGACCAACTTCTGGTAAGCTTTGCCCCAGGGGCAGAGGACAAGCCCATCTCCAAACAAACCATTTCCAAATGGATCTCACAGTGTATCTATTTTTGCTAGAGACTACATGGGAAACCCATCCCTAAGTCTATCTATCCCCACTCCACTAGGGCAACCTCCACTTCCACTGCCTCGCTCAGAGGAGTACTTACCAGGGAAATTTTGGAAGCGGACACCTGGACCAGTGTCCATACCTTTACAAAGCATTACCACCTACCTCTCTTTTCTAAGTCTAGGGCGGGGTTTGCCTCTGTAATTCTGCAGGGCCTGCTGACCCATACCTAGGACTCTACCTATCCTTCCACCCTTTACCTCAGCTTTGGGAATCCTCCCACAGGTGATGACTGCAACAGTGAAACATGAAGAACATAGTACATTTGTGTACAATTGCCATAAATGTAGATGTTCGAGTGTATTCACTCTTGCAGTCTTGGTTTCCATCCCCCTTTTCACTTCTTCCCCTAGGGGGACACATGCTTCCCAAGGTGGGTCTTAGCCACCAGGACCACTTCTCTCTTTTCCCTTGTGCTAGGGCAAGAAAAACTGATGTAATGATGTTGGCTGCCTTGCTTTGTAGTACTGACGACCTGACATCAGACTACAGGTGACAGCAGCCGGTGCACAAAAACATTGACTCTGGTATTCGGGCCGGCCGAGGGCTACCACAGCAGGGATAGCCCACAGGTGATGACTGCAATAGTGAATTCACTCGAACATCTACATTTATAGTAAGTGTACACAACTGTACTTTTCTCTGATTCATTTCTTAGCCATGTGCTTTCTTTGTGGAGTGCACGTGTCCCCCTTGTGTCAATATTGTTTTTTTTTTGCCAGGGTCTTCAGTGTCCTTCTAAGTACCATAGACATGCCAAGTGGTATACCGACAGTCCTCTAAATTGTCTGTATTGTGTGTGTGTGTGTGTTTTTTTTTTTGTTTGTTTTTTTTTTTTTTGAATGGGCAGATGCGTGTATGTGCACCTGAGTGTTAAATGGCTGGCATCTTATCCCACAGTGGTTCTGTGCCTTACACCCTTTATTTGTTGAGGTAGGTTCTCAGTGACCCTGATTAATATAAACATGTTTCATAAAGTATTTGAATGAAATAATGTATTGCGCAGTGTATTCTTTCACACATTCTCTGATATCTGCCTTATCCAACTCGGGGTCATAGGAGACTTAATTCCCTAATGTCATCCTCCATGTTTGTGAGGAATGTGAAACCTTGAAAAATGCACCCAAGAATGCCACCCATTGCTATAAGAAAGCCCTTGTATATTACATAGCTTATAAACCAAGGGACTGGGTCTAGATCTAGAGATGTCATTACCGTCCTTTACTCGACCCTCATTAGGCCAGTCATTGAATATAATGCCCCCTTCGACACATACCTGTACAGACACATGCAATGACTGTAACACCCACAGAGATACCTTACTAATGGAATGCAAGGCCTAAACCACATATCCTAAATGGACTGACTCAAAGTCATGTCACTATACTCTGTATCTTACAGACTGCTGAGAGGTGATGTTTGTCTGACATACAAAGCATCTCTGACCTGTTACCAATGGAATTACTCCACATCAGCAAGTCAAATGGCATCAGGAGTGCTTGGTCTAGGGATCTAAACCTCTTTTGCCACATTGATGTAATGGTTTGGAGGAACAGGTATAGTTCACAGAGGATACTACTGCTGTGGAACAAATGCCCCTCCACATAAAACAAAGTTCATCTCTCTCCACATTCAAGTACAGCTTAGATCTGTAGATGGGGAACAGGAAATTTACCTCAGAACTATACCCTGTACTACTAATGGACATAGACAGATCCAGAATGCTTTATGCTGTGTAGAGCTCCCCTCAAATTATCTGTGATGTGATTCCATTTATTCTCATTAGGGTAATACTTAATTATTGACCATGGGATGGGTAAGGCCAATCTGTAACCAAATGGGATAGATTATTTTGAGCACAAAAGGAAAACTGGCTAGGCTTAAAATGTCCCAAAAGGGCAGCTAGTTTAGTTCTGACCTATGAACCTGTCACTGAACATGCTGTGTGAGTCAGTGCATCCCATTTTGGAGAGCACAAAATTGTAATGCTGTGTTTTCATGTAGTAGTCTGGGTACAGTGTGTGTGTCCTTCCCTGTACTGTGACTGTAATGGAGCTAAGAAGCTTTGTATTAATTTTAAAGGGCTAGTAAATATTTTCTGTCGCTGTGTTTGTAATGTTTCGACTACTGCACTACAGGCTGACCATGGATGTTTAGACTGAGGTTAATTAGTTCATAAGAGCTGAGAGCTACACTGAGAAGCCAACATCTTTTTGAACAAGGCTGAAACATTGAATCTGAAGTAGTTGACTTCATTCATTCTGTACATATGGGTATACATATCCGATTCGGATCCGAGCCGGCAAAACTTTTCAAGCATCAGCTCCGAGCTATAAGCTCCTCTCTTACCTATATTACATCACTTCCTCCTATCTAGCCCCAGATCTCGTTTGCTGCTCTGAGTCAGCATCGTGGTCTCTGAGCTCCTAGCTAGTTGGTAAGGTTTTTGGTCAGCCGATGTTCTCAGGGCCCTGGGTTCGATAGCAGCCACAATCTCTATCCTCCCTCTTGCATGTCTTCACATGAGAGTCCTTCAGTGGAATCTAGCAGTTCAGTGGTCCTGGCTTAGACCTTCCGATGAATTTCCACATCCGAATCAATCGGACATGCAGAACGTCACTCCAGTGGTGGCTTCATTCAGCGGACATTTTCGAGGGGTGCAGCTTTCTAGCCTCTCTGGCTCAAGCCACGGTGACCACGGACACTTCCCAGCTCGGGTGGGGGGGCACTTCCTGGGAAGAACAGTCCAAGGCACGTGGTCCCCTCCAGAGACCAAGCTTACACATCAGTGTCCTAGAGATGAGGGCAGTGCTTTTAGCGTTAAGAGCCTTCTGGGGGCGGTAGCCATTCAGTCAGCCAACATGTCTGTAGTCTGGTATGTAAACAAACAGGGAGGGACCCGATCCTACCCCCTTTGTCGCGAGGCCATGAGGGTTTGGGAGTGGGCCATATCCACCAGCCGGTTTCTCATAGCAACGTATATCCCGGGACGCTCCAACATTCTAGCGGACAGTCTCAGGGCAATCCTTCTGCCTTATGAGTGGTCTCTGAAACATTCAGTGGCGGAGAAGATCTTCCGTGTTTGGGGTCAACCTTGCTGCGATCTCTTTGCATCTCCTTCCAACATGAAGCAAAGTGCAGCAACTTCTTCGCTCTGATCCCTCCTCTGGGGGATGTCCCCAGGGACACTCTGGTCCATGCTTGGCCTCCCGGGCTACTGTATGCTTATCCCCCATTACCTCTTATTCCGAAGTTCCTTCAGAGATCTTGCTGGCTGCAGTGCAAACTCATTCTCATAGCTCCCTTCTGGCCGCGTCAAGTGTGGTTTCCCTTCCTATGGTCTCACATGTTGGCTCCTCCATGGACTCTAGATCCATGCCCGGATCTGATTTCTCACCCGTCGGGCTTGCCCCTGCTCAACCTGGACAGTCTCAAGCTGACGGCGTGGCTGCTCCAGTTCCCATGATCATCAAGACTCCCGGACTTTCGTCCCCTGTTAAGAATATTCTGGTAGCTTCTCTTAAAGCCTCCACTAGGAAACTCTACAATAGCAAGTGGAGACGTTTTTGTGTTTGGGCCTCTCAGTGCAATCTGAATCCGTTTACAGCCCCCCGTCCTGGTCATACTGGATTTTCTGGCCGATCTTTTTCTATCAGGCGCAAGTGCTTCCACCATCAAGGTTCAGCTGGCTGCCATCTCTAATTTTCATGTGGGTGAAAATAAGGTTGCTCTGGCTTCTGCCAAATTGTGTAAAGCTTTCCGGAAGGGCACTTTTTTATTGCGACCTCCAGTTAAAGAAACAGTGCCCCCCTGGGAACTGACTTTAGTCCTTCAGGCTTTGACCTCTCCCCCTTTTGAGCCAGCCGGATCATTTCCGATGAAGTTTTTGTCGTGGAAGACAGCCTTCTTGGTCGCCATCACTTCAGCCAAGAGAGTTTCAGAGTTGCAGGCCTTATCCTCCTTGCTCCCCTATTTGGTTTTCCACAAGGATAGGGTTTCGCTGTGTACGAATCCTTCCTTTCTTCCCAAAGTGTCTTCAGCAGCCAATATTAATCGGTCTATAAATTTGCCAGTCTTCTTCCCAAATTTCCAAAATAGAGGTGAACGTAAGCTTCATTTATTCGATGTCCATTGACAGCTTCGTTTTGACCTCCATAGGACTAAACCCTTCCGGAAGTCGGATCAATTGTTTGTCTCTTTTTCTAAGCCATTTTTGGGCAAAGCAGTTTCGAAAGTGCCCTTAACAAGGTGGATCACTCTTTGTATTGCACAGGTTTGTAAGGACAAAGGTTTATCTCCTCCTGGTGTATTGAAGGCTCATTCCACTAGAGCAATGGCCACTTCTGCAGCTTTCTGGTCAAGAGTTCCCTTAGATGATATCTGTGCGGCAGCGACTTGGGCCAATTTGCACACATTCATCTCTCATTATAAATTGGATCTTATTTCTAGAGGGAGAGCATCCTTTGGCTCTGTGGTGCTCAGAAATATCCTTCCATAGTGGCCTCCCAGGAATACTAGTAGCTGGGGACTCTGTCCCATATGTGCAGAATGAATGAAGTCAACTACTTCAGATAAAGAACTTCTGTTCTTACCATACCATTCCATCTGAGTAGTAGACTTCATTCTTCTGCACCTTCCCTCCCTCCATCCCCCTCACTCTTCAGGTTTTTCATGTTTAGGATTGTGGTTATGTTGCCATTTAGTGTCAGCAAACTCGATCTGGGGCTAGATAGGAGGAAGTGTTGTAATATAGGTGAGGGAGGAGCTCTGAGCTGATGCTTGAAAAGTTTTGCCGGCTCGGATCAGAATCGGATCTGTATACCCATATGTGCAGAAGAATGAAATCTACTACTCAGATGGAACGTTATGGTAAGAACATAACTTCTTTTTAGACGTTAGTATGACATTTTCATTTTAGGTAATGGTTAGTTTTGAGCAGCATGGCAACTTTGTCTTAAGATTTGTGTCTCAAGGCTCTGAGGTTTGGGGTTCCTTCTTGACTTTTGGTCACTGTGTGTGAAGTTCTCCCCTTGTCTTCATGGGTTTTCCTAGGAGTCCTGTGGTTTCCCTTTACCTTTCAAAAATATATGCTGGTCGATTGGTTAAACTAAAATATCTCAGATATCCATATATATATCGATATATATATATATATATATATATATATATATATATATATATATATATATATATATATATATATATATATATAAAATGTGTGTGTAATATATATATATATATATATATATATATATATATATATATATAGATATATATAATGTTTGAGAAGCATCAGATCACTCACCAAATAAAAAAAAAAAAAGAGGAGAAGAACTGAGTACATCTTTAAAAGTTTTTCATATACTGCTTCCCATAACAAGATTATCAGTGTTGTCTTTTTTAACCAGGTATAAAAAGTAATTTAGATGCCTTATATAAGATAAAGTTAAATGGCTATTTGGCCCAAAAAGCTGTATTTTGAATTTGGTTGTGACTGACTCAAAGAATGTAGATACTGTATCACAAAACTCTGAGATGGAATACTTAAAGAAGACATTTAAAGGAAATAAAGTTTGTGTGTGTTGGATAACAGTATATTTTTGTTTAATCACTGGGTCTGTTATTCCTCATACAGGAATTAATTTCAGTGGTAATGAGAACAATATTATAGGAAGCTTCCAAACACTGTGTCCTTTATAAAACATGAATATTTTCTGACTAAAATCCTGGATGTAAAAATAAAAGAAATGCAATCTTTATGGGGGAATTTTAACTACACAAACTCTAATTGAGCAAACTACTTAATGTCAAGTAATGTGCACAAGTATTAATTTTTAATCAAAACAGTCTGGAACAAATGATAAGAAATCCACATAGAGAATAGTACTGGATTTTAGATATCATGATGAAAAATCTAAGATCTGTCTGCTCCCAACCCTTGGTTTATGTCCTCTGTAATTAACACAGATTTCATATTGCCATCTGTAGCTGACAAGTAAACTCAAATTCTGTCACAATTAATCCTTCCTAGATATCACCAATGGAAGCTGTGATGCATTAAATGATATACTTAAGATACCATTCTCAGTGAGCTAGTCAGGAAACTATAAGCAAGTTCTGCAGTATTATTAACTTCTGCAATCGTGAACGTGTACAAATAAGACAGAAACGTACAGGAAAATTCATATATTTGAAACACAAATTTAACAAGACATGCAGTAGAAAAACAAAACTGTAGTACTAATCTTTTCAAAGTTACTCTAATTGCAGAACAAGTGTGGCAGTTAGTGCTAAGGACTAAGGGAATGAGCTGCTAGAGTTTCATCCTGTTGTCCAGGGTTTGAGTCTCACCAAACGTCTCTGTACTGTATGACTGAGCACGTCTCTTAACCAGGCAGTGCTCCCATGCTGAAATGGGTCCCTGTGTATCAGTTCTCTACATAGATATGTAAACAAAGTAGTTTCTGTACAATGTTTAATCTAGAATATTTAACTGATTTTACATATCTAACTTTGAACTCCTTTTCTCCTCAAAGTTTGATAACAGTAATAAGGTATTATTGTCTAATATCATCAGAAACTTGAAAGGGAAAATTTTGAAAGCAACATTATTGATAAACAATGAAGTGATTACCCAGGCACAAGGCATAGCGAATGTAGTTGCAGAGAACTTTTGTGCAGATTTAACAGTAAGTAAGGAGTGTCTGGGGATGTTGTAGAAATAAAGGGAGACGTTCCTTATATAACTACAGTCATGATAACTGCTAAATTAAAAACTAATTCCATGGGCTCAGGTAACGTACCTGGTGGTTTCCTACATAGAATGAGCAAAGCTTAACTAAACACCTTTCACTCATGTTAAACAAAAAGTATCTGAACATTTCTGTGCCTTGGCAAGTTGTGTTTGTACCATTTCAGAAATGGGGTGGTCATATCCAACCTATATAGTTTTGGACCCATCGGCCTACCTGGTGTCCTATGTGAAGTCATAATGGAGCTTATCCAAAAGCATACAGCAGAGCTGCTGCTTTTAGTTAAGAATTTTTCAGGGGAAGGTTTTGCCTAGCCTGCTCAATGTTGTAGCATTCTTTGAAGAAGTAAATCCAACTGTTGATGAAAGTCAGACAATGTATACTGTTTATTTTGACCTTGTTATGGCATTCAACACTATTCCACGTAGGGATAAAATCGACCAATTAAAAGCACTAAATGTCAGTTCATATGAATTTCAGTATGTAAACCACTGTTTAAGTAACAGGACACAAGAAATGTAGGTCGGTGAAATACCTTTCTGTCCTGATGGGATTGCCAGTGGTGTCCCATAGGGTTCTGTACTAGAGAGTTTTTTTTTAAATGCACTATTCTTCTCACCTAAGTGGTGCATCAGTTAGCGTTGTCACCTCACAGCAAGAGGTTCTCTAGTTCGATTCTCGACTGGAGCGCCTTCTGTGTGGAGTCTGCATGTCCTCCCCATGGTCAAGTGCTGTCTAAAGACATGCAGGTAGGTGTGCGTGTGAATGGGTGTGCCTTCTTTGAAGGTTGGACATCGGGCTGGCAACTTGCCACCGTAAAAATACACTGCCAGTCATTATCGGACCGGAGTTCTGCTGGTGCAACCCCTAATCGGGAAAAGCCGAAAGACTTTTTATTCTTTCTCACCTAAAAACGTGAGATAAATGTAATGGATGACTACTTATGCTACTGACTAAAAACATAAGGTAGCAATTACTAGAGCAAAAGATGCTGAAGTTCTCCAAATTAATCTACAAAAATACACAACTGGTACAGTTGTAATGGCCTCACCTTTAATGTAATTAGCATCACAAAACTAGGGAGTAATCAGAGAGATTTTCTCTTCTGTCCCACTGTTTACATGCATACTCCTGATAACATAAAAGGGAGTAAGTGCAATGGGCTGTATTGAGAGGTGTTGCCCATTTCTGTGAGTGATGTCCTCCTCAAAGGCCCCAACTGTGTTCCACCAAGCACCTTTGTATAATCTACGGTCATTACTAACTATTCTGACATGGAGTATGTAGCCCAAACATGTTTACCCACTCCCTCTTCCCTCAGACAGCCAGCATGCAGTGGTCTCTCCCTGGCCATTTTATCCATTACCTGGTCTGCTGATCAAGCACAGGCCACCTGAGGCATAGTTAGGGCTTTATCCTTCTAGATCACAGAGCTGGAACTAAAGAGAGAGCACTGATACTTAACATACTCAGGTTTAGGGGTTCAGGACTCAAAGCAGAGCACTTTTTAAACACGTCATGTGACTATTTCAGTATAAGAGGATGATTAATGCAGTGGACACGTAACGATTAAGCATGAATTAGGTCAGTGTTCAAGCAGTTCTTCACTGATTTATGTATGGCTAAATAATTTGCTATTAACAGCTTGTATTGCCAACAATTAGTGCCATCGGATGGTGCAAAGGCATGTCACTCAAGTAGATCAGACTGCATAGGGACTGTCCCTTGATTTTGAGAAAATAGGTAACATAACTGATCCCATCATTTCATGTAAAGTTCTGACCCCATGTGGGTTTTCTGTCATTTTTGGTAAGTCATTCACCCCCCCCCCCTTTTAGCCTGTGTATTGTTGTATTTTTGAGTATGATCCCAAAAATTTTACAAATGCAGTTATAATAGTGCTGCTGAAGCCAGCTAAGTAAAGACTCCCAACAGACCCCTGAATTATTCTTCATTATCTTTGGTAAATGTCAGTCTTAAGATGCCACAAGAGTCCATCACAGTAAGAGTGGAAAATACTCTCCCAAGACCAAGAAGTACAGCATGAACAGGCTTTGTTAAAAGGAAATGCATTTTAATTGTATTGTGATGTTGTCAAAGGCAATGCATGGTGCGGGTAAAGGTGAAGGATCCCTGCTTTGCCTTTGTGTTAGACCAAAACATTTGATGCAGTGGATTGATGTCACTTAAGACTTGCTAAGGCTTTTGGGTCTGGGTCACATTTAATTTGAATACTGGTGATCCAGTTGGTCTAGGAGGGCAACATCATATCCTCAACCCCCTTTTCCCATTTTCTACATGCAGTCAGAGTGTCATGTCAACTGTCATCGTCTCTCTCATTTTGATGCCACTCTTCTACCTTGTTCAACAGTTATGCCTGACTGTCACAGGTCTTCTCTCACACTGTCAATCCACCTTTTTACTCTGGGCTCACTTATTTCCTCTTGCATTCTTCCTGTCTGTCCCAAACCTTCACCAGATTATCTTCTGCTTTTCTGCACATGTGCCTGAATGACCGTAATCTGTTCTCTTTGACCTTCTCTGCAATTGGAGCTACTTTGGTATCTGCTGTGATGTCCTCATATCTTAACCTGTCCAACATTGTGCATCCTATCACCTGTCTCAGGCACTTCATTTCAATCACCTCTACTTTTCTACTATTCCTCAACATCTGTGCCTTTACTGCCCAAATTTCTGTACAATGCAGTAATATTAGTTGCATCACTGTTTTGTACACCTTATTTTTCAGCTTCTTTGATATTCTTCCTTCATGAACTACCCCTGACATTCCTTGCTAGTTGGCTGTAGCTGCTCTGATTGTAGCTTTGACCTCATTCAGATTTCTCCTCAACCATCCCTCCTAGATCTTCTTCATCTTTCGGCTTTTCCCGGTTAGGGGTCGCCACAGCGGATCACCTGTCCGCTCATGATTGGCAGTGGAGTTTTTACAGTGTTGAGTTGCCAGCCCGACCCCCAACCTTCCAAAGAAGGCACATACATGCATGCACTCGCACCTAGGGCCAATTTAGACTGTCCAATCCACCTACAGCATGTCTTTTTGGGATGTGGGAGGAAACCAGAGCACCCGGAGGAAACCCACACGATCACAGGGAGGACATGCAGACTCCGCACAGAAGGCACCCCAGCCGAGGATCGAACCGGAGAACGTCTTGCTGTGAGGTGGCAACGCTAACCGCTGCACCACCGACTTGAAGCTGTTAACCTGTCCAACTGTTTTCTGTTCTATCTCAATTCTCAGCTTCATCTATTTTTTCTCATTTGCTACCATTACAACTGTCTTGTCTGTACTCAGTTTCATCCCGTGTACCTTCAGTTTTGCATTCCATTCCCGTATTCTTTGCTAAAGTTCTTGCTGAGAGTCTGCCTGTAATGTCATATTGTCTGCATACAGCAACTTTGTTGACCTGTCTCCCCAACCTGTTTGCTAATGTGATCCATCACAAGTAACAACAGCTTTGGGATCAGAGCTGAACCCTGATGCGCACCCACTTTCACTGGGAACTGCTCTGTGAGACCAATCACTGTTCGTACTTGAATCATTCGGTCCTTGCACATAGCTTGCACTAATTCTGCCAATATTTCTAGGACTTCATATCACAGCAGGACTGCCCAAATCAGCTTTCTTGGGACCTTATCATTTGCTTCCTCCAAGTCTAGGAATGCCCAGTTAGACTCTTCCCTTACCTCTAGCTTCTTCTCAACTGTCTCTCTCACTGCAGACATCGGGTCAGTTATGCTACATCCTGAACTGAATCCAAACTGCTTGTCTGCCGACTTGCTTTGTACTAGTCTGCGGATTCATTTACCAATCACCCTCTCTAGAACTTCCATGTGGTGCGACAGGAGATTGATACCTCAGTACGGCCCACAGTTGTCGATGTCCTCTTTGTTCTTGAACACTGGCAATAGTATGATTA
Organism: Protopterus annectens; assembly: GCF_019279795.1. Classification (NCBI taxonomy): domain Eukaryota; kingdom Metazoa; phylum Chordata; order Ceratodontiformes; family Protopteridae; genus Protopterus; species Protopterus annectens. Next base: position 396,198,636 of record NC_056730.1, on the reverse strand, counting down.
TTCTCCAGTCATCTAGAGTGCACCTTGCTGTCCATGCTGCTATGAGAACCCTTAGGAGGCATTTCTCCCTTATCTCACCCAACATCTTTATCATTTATGCTGTCACCTCATTTGAGCTTGCTGGCTTTCCTGACTTCATTTTCCTTAGTGTTGTTCTTACTTCTTCTAGGTTGAGCTCCTCCTTTTCTTTCCTTGTAGGCTGTGTCTGAGGCAGTACAGCTTCTTTGAGGTCTCCTTTATTCAGAAGCTGTTGGAATTTACTTCTTCCATCTGCCTTTGGTGTCCTGTGAACTGGTGAGGAGGTTGTTGCTAGCATCCCTTATGAAGGGTGTCTGACTGTCTTCTTTATCTTTCTGTCTTGGATTTGCAACCTGATAAGAGTTTCTTTGTTCCATCTACTGAGTCACTTTCCAGAAGCTTGCAGAGTGCCTCTGTCTGGTTCTTGCCGCTCCTATAGTGCCTTTTGTAGGCAAGGTTCAAATGACAAATTCACCACCGTAACAGGAACAGTCAAGCAAAAACTGAGGGTGATGCTACTCAATGCTAGAAGTCTAAATCTCAAAATGCACTCACTCTAGCCATTCCTTAAAATGGAGAACATTGATATCTGTGCAGTGACTGAGACCTGGTTCAAGGCTCCAGAGAGCACCCCTGCACTACCAGGCTATAACTCATACCACACTTTTCGGCCATGTAACCTTGACCGGAACACCAAAGGAGGAGGTGTGTCCATATTCATTAAGGATATCCACACCTCCAGGCTAGTTGCTCAGCATAATGCAGCCGAGGTTATCCAAGTGCAACTTACTCTGGGCAAAACTGCAATCCAAATTGTAGCTTGCTACAGATCACCCACCATGCCCCAGGATTCCCACTCCTCTTTTCTTGATGTACTGGAAAATATTAGGGTTCAACCAAACACCCTAATAATGGTCGATTTCAACTACCCCACCATTAACTAGCAAAACTACTCATGTACCAACTCCTTCACTCAGTGCCTTCTGGAATTCATAAACTCCACTGCCCTGGATCAACTTATCCACACCCCCTCCAGGGGCAACAGTATCCTAGATCTAGTCATTACCAACATGAGTGACAGGTGTTCCACACCTGAAGTCAACCCCTCATTGGTCCGATCTGACCATAAGCTAATTACCCTAGATATCCACATCCTGCCCCCACCCCTCATTAAGGAAACCATGGTAAAAAAATTTCCCCAAAGCCAACTTCATGCTTCTTAAGACAGAAGTGATGAACTTCATGACACCCATGCAGATTGACAATACAGTTACGACTACTGAATCCTACACAGTTGCACTTTATAAGCACTTACATGAGTGCATGGATCGTGCTATCTCAAACAGAACCAAGATGCTATCCTCCAAAAAAAGGAAGCCAGTCTGGTGGTCCCCTGCCATAAACAAACTGTACAACAGAAGGAAGAAACTGTTGCAAAAGAGAGCAAAATCCCATGAGTGGAGGAGCTCCCTGGTCAGCCTCAGTAAGAAGCTGCAATCCCTGATAAAATCGTCCAAAGCTAGTTACGAAAACAAAATTGCCACTGATTCTAAAGACAACCACAAAGCATTTTGTAGCTATGTCAAGAATCTTAATGGCAATACTCAGATCTGCTCTGAGTTACAGCACAATGACACTAAATATACAGACCCAACTGATATTGCCAACAACATGGCAGATAGGTTCAGTGCTAACTTTATCCCCCTCTCACCCCCTAAAGAGCCCATCTCTATACCGGAAGAATGCAAAGTTCCTGTAATCACGGCTGCACAGGTAAAAACCACACTCTCCAAAGCCAAGAACACAGAATCCATGTGACCAGACAACATCCCAGGCTGCGTTCTACACGAACTACAGAACAAACTGGCACCCAACCTAAGTATCATGTCCAATCATAGCCTCACCTCAGGCTTTGTGCCTGCTGAATGGCGCACAGCGACAGTTATCCCACTCGACAAGGCGGGAGCCACCACGGACCCCGGGAACTACCGCCCCATTAGCCTGACGAGCCTGGTATGCAAGGCCATATATCATCATGGAACTTATAAACAAAGACATTGGTAATCTCCAAACTCTGGACCCCACCCAGTTCGGGTTTGTAAAAGGCAGATCATGTCTCCTAAACCTGATAGACGTCTTTGAAACAGTCACCAAAGCCGTAGACAAGGGTAAGGTGGTTCACACAGCGTATCTAGATCTTTCCAAGGCTTTCGACACCATCCCCTACTCTGGAATTATAAATAAACTCAATAAACTAGGTATAAATCCCTATGTCACAAGATGGGTTGCCAACTTGGCTCACTGATAGAACCCACACAGTGAACGTAGCAAACTCCAAATCCGAATTCAGACCAGTGACAAGTGGAGTACCACAGGGTTCAGTCCTGGGTCCTCTCCTGGTTGGTATCTACTTCTCTGAAGTACAGGCTAACACAGAAAGTCTTTGGCTAACAAAGTTCACAGATGACTGCAAACTAGGAGTCATAATCGAAACTCCTAACAATGTGGACATCCTACAAAAGGGCCTTACTGAGACAGATGCCTGGTGTCAAAGCCATGGCCTCAAGGTCAATGCCAAAAAGTGCATTGTCATCCCCTTTGGTAAAATCTGTGTACCCATGAACTACAACATAGGTGGTAGTATACTTAACATCAAAAGTGTGATAAGAGACCTTGGGACACAGGTGGACAGTAGTCTCTCCTTTGATAATCACATCGCCACAGTAGTCAGGAAATCCTTCTACGTGGCACACCTCATCACAAAAGGTTTCTCATCCAGAAAAAAAGAGGTCATTGTTCCGCTCTACTCATCACTCATTAGACCCATTATAGAGTACAACACCCCTTTTGGTATGTACCTCACAAGACATCTACAATAACTGGAAAGGCAGCAGAAATACCTCACAAAGAGGATTACCGGCCTCAAATAGATGCCCTACGCAGACCATCTCAAAAAACTCCAGCTTTACTCCGTCACATATAGCCTACTCAGAGGTGATCTGTGCCTAACATACAAAGCTATGTCAAACCCAGAGCTGTTGGACATGCTCCACTTAAAGAAATCCCAATCCCTCCGAGCTACATGCTCTAGGGACCTAAACCTTGTCACCAGAATAAACAGAACATGCTGGAATGATAGATTCCTGTCCAAGAGACTTCCAGTACTCTGGAATAAACTACCTATCTATATCAAACAAAACTCCTCATTAGCACTCTTCAAGAAAAATCTTGATGATTGGATGGGAAATAGGAAATTCACCCCGGGGATCACCTCTGTGGCTCTGCTCTTCAGTGGCACATGGAAATAATTTTCTTGAGTGGCAAAAGCCAGGGTACCTTTTTGGCTGGGCTTGTATAGGCCCCAGGGCTGATAGCCTAGTACCTACCTATGAACATGTGTTGACTTGTTCTTTGATACAGCAACTCTTCTCAACTTCTTTGCTAGCCAGCTGGTATTCCTTCTTAGCCTGATCTGTGCTTTCTATCTCCAACTTTAACCTGTACTCCTCCTCTGTTTGATTACTTCCTTGCTTCTGCATTCCACCACCAACTTTCATTTTGTGTCTCATTTCTGTACCTGGCTTGGCTGAATATCTGTTCTGTCGTCCTCACATATGCTGTTTTCAGGTGCTATTCTTCTTCTTCAGTTCCACCTGTTTCTTCTTCCTTCTGAAGCGCTAGTGCCTAGATTAATTCCTTGGGCACTTGTGCTTTCTCTCCAGTATGCTTTCAAGTCTTCAAGCTACTCTCTGTTGACCTTAAAACCATCTCTGACCACTTCATGCAGCTGATTGTTGCAACCAGTAGTTTATGCTGTGGGTCATCTTGTTTTCACTCAAGATGATTTTACCATTACTGATGCTACCCCAGTGTACTTTTTCTTTCTAGTAGGAAGTCTACCTGAGTTGTATGTTGACCACTGTTGTTATATTGTGACTCTCTATTGCTGAGCCATGTCTTGGTTACAATGAAGCCACTGCCTCTCCTTTATTCCTGTTGTGCCACCCATGTGGACTCAGGCAGTCCTCTTATCCTGTTCTGTCTGTCCCATTATGAGCATTCCAGATGTTCTCCGTGTTTCACTGTTGCAGTCATCACACTTGGGTTATCCTGCCAGGGATAGCCCTCAGTCGGCCCGAATACCAGAGACTTAGTATTTCTGTGTCAATTGCTGTCGCTCCAGGACCGACGTCAGGTCGTCAGTGGTGTAAAAACAGGCAGCTGACACCATTACATCAGTCTTTCTTGCCGAGGAGCACGAAACAGAAGCAGTTCGCATGAGTGCCGGTCGGCCGCCACCTGAGTTTTCGTTTCCGAAATTGAAGTTGAAGTCTTCTAAAGCTAAGTACCCCGTTGGGGATACTTTTTTCTTGCTCTAACCAATGTCAGAAAAAGTTAACCATTGTCTTGCCTGTGGAAAGCAAATACCACACTGAGATTTCCATTCTTACTGTCATCTGTTTAGGCCCAGACCATGACGTCCCTCGCTATAGGTTTTGTGCTTTGTTCAACGCCCAGACTATACGTCATCGGGCCCTTATTGTAGCTAAATACTTTTGCTCTCGATCTCCGTATTCCAAAATGGCTTTGGTGAGCCATCTGATTACCGATCTTTCAAATAATCGTAAGGATAAAGACAGAGACAGCACAGGACCAAAACCGCCGACGACGCTTCCGTTAAGCTAGTCGCCAGTTTGCCGGTACTCAGTGAGGCGCTTTTGCAGCCCCTGATGCCTGCTTTGTTGGATTCCCAGGCCACTACCGAGACCTCTTCAGAGTCCGGTATGCGGCGAGACTTTTCTTTGACTATGGAACCTGCAGATGTCTCTACCTTGGATGGGTCCGGAGCCACTGTGCAGGCACCGGCTTCTGAGGAAGTTCTTCACACTACCGATATTCGACACAAACTGACGTCTTCTTTCACGTCTTCAGTTCTTTCTAAAACTACCGAGTTTCTAAGGCCCCAGAGTGCAAGCTACACCTAAAAAAACGATGACCCAAACTCAAGGGCTCGCTTCCTTGCCACAATCTTAGATGCTTAAAATGGCAGAAGACCTTATCATGCTTATTAGGGGAAGCCAGCCTTCCCCTGCTAAAAGGAAAAGAGACATGTCCCCAGCAGCTTTATCTAACCATGAGTCTGACGACTCTGAGGTTTCTGATTATGAAGACATGCCCATATCTGCTTATGAGGATTCAGATGCAGAGGAATCCATTTCCTCTGCCTCTCCTCCAGAGGATTTTTCTTTTGGTGAAACCCTACATACCTTGAGAGAGCTTTTTCATTGAGAATGCCAGGATTATCCTCAGTCCAAACAGAGACTCAGGGAATTTTTATATTTACCACAGCACAGACCCTTAGCTATTCCTCCTGTTGTAGATGTTGTGGATGATGTTTTTATGGAATCCAGTCTCCTGATACTCTACCTCCTGTTCCCAGGAAACCTGACAGGTACTACAGAGTCCCTGACTCACACAAATTTCCTTTCAAGAATCCTACTGTTGACCCAGAGGTCATTTCCCAAGGACTTAAAGGAATAAAAGCAGCTATAGCCAAGAATCCCACCCCCTTGGATAGGGATTCCCGAGCTTTAGACAGATGGGTAAAAAAGTATACACCTCTGAAACTCTTGCCATTAGATCATTAAATTGTCAGTTCCACATGCTGAAATATCAGCAACACACTATGGAATTTATTAAACAAAAGTTATCTACCTTCCCTGACTGTGCAGAAAATAATTACAGGAGCTTATGCATTCTGCAAGCCAAGTCAGGAAGCATACCCTGCAATGTGGGTTTGACGCCATAGAAGCATCTTGCAGGGCAGCAGTCACAGGTTCTGTACTTAGAAGGCATGCTTGGCTTAAGGAACAGACCTTGCCAGACCATGTCAAATCAAAATTATTGGACACACCTCTGAACAAAGACAATCTGTTTGGCACCAAAGCAGAAGAGGTTTTAAAAAATATGGTAGAAAAAGAAAAAACAAAACCAACACTTGGTGGAGAAAGGCGCCAATAAATATCCAGAAGTGTTCCAAACTCAGGTTTAATATCTCAGGTAAACGCAAGTAAAACACAGTAACACTTGTTTTCGTTACAAAGGTAACTTCATCAGACAACTTAATCATTTAACCTGTCACTTTATATACTAATGTCAATTAAAATACCTGATCCAAACAATTAGATCTTAAAGAAAAACATCATAAAAATACTATGAAATTTGATGTTGATGGAGTATATATATATATAAAATATATACTGAAAAAATATATATAAATAAATACAAAAATATAAAAAATATATTAAAAATTTATTAATCTATGAAGATTAAAAAGAACTGGATGTTCTAAAATGAAATAAATAAAAAATATAACATATAAACACATATTTTTGCAAAATACATTATATAAAATATATCATAGCCTATATAGTAATAGCTTTTAATTTTAATATAGGCTTGATAGATATATAGTCATTTAATCCAGGCTCTTTATTAGCTTCCAGCATAATTTGCCAAGAGGTCTCCCTCTGTTCTAATATTGTCTGCCACGGCCCACCCCTTGGATCCTGATGAATACTATCCAGCACAAAAAATAAATATTTTGCATTAGGACATATAGATGTGTGTTTGAACAGAGCATTGGTATTATTTCCTTTTAGTATATCATATGTATGCTCATAAATTCTGCGTTTCAAAGAACGCTCAGTCTTTCCCACATAATATGCCGGGCAGATGGTGCACATAGCCAAATACACCACCCTTTGAGTATGCTTTAGCCTTGATAGTTCTATTTTTGGCAACAAGAAATACTTGTTCAGCATGCACAATGTATGAACATTGTGCACATGACCCGCATTTAAAAGTACCTTTACGTGGTCTAGTAGAATAATATTGGAAGGGACCCTTTTCTAATATGTTCTTTATGCTGTTCCCTTTTCGGAAAACAGACCTCATATCTTTACCATGTAAGTTACACAAATCAGTGACTTCAGAAAAGGTTTCCCATTCTTTGGAAATAATGTCCCTAATATTGCTGGAATTAGAACTATACTGTGTAATATAAGCCTTGGTAAATTCTGACTGATTGATTTCCTTGGTTGAATTGTTGTCACTCTTGCCTAACCCCAAAATTGGCCGAAACCTATCCTTTCTTCCATTTTTGACTTGTTCACAAATGTTACCTATGAAATCTCTAGGATAGCCCCTATCTAGAAATAAAAGACATAACTTATCACACTCTTTCAAAAATTCATGTTCATTGGACGTCATTCTAGAAATCCTAACGTATTGACCTTTGACGATCCCTCTCTTTTGGTGCATAGGATGTAAGCTGCCATAGTGTATGTAGCTGTTAGAGAACGTCGGTTTTCTATATACAGAAGATCTAAATTTGTTGTCACTGTCAATACTAAGCATGACGTCCAAGTATTCAACCCTGTCTACAGAAACATTGTGTGTGAATGTAAGAAAATTGGTTGTAGTAGTTAAATATTCCATAAAGTCTGCAATAAGGCCATCTGGTCCTGTCCAGAAAATACAAATATCGTCCAAAAACCTAAAGTAGGCTACCCAATGTTTACTAAAAGGACTGTTGAACACATATTTGTTTTCCCAGACTGAAAGTATTATGTCCGCATAAGTCGGAGCACAATTCGCTCCCATGGCCACCCCTGATGTTTGTTTGTAATATTCACCCGAAAAGTGAATAAAATTATTATACAGAACCAGTTCCATCAATTGCAAAATGACAAAAATGTCATTGTTCTTGGCCTTGGGACTAGATGTAAGGGCTTCCTCTAGCCACAATAGACCTGTATCATGGGGTATCACAGAAAACAGGTCCACAATGTCTATAGTCAAAAACTTTAAACTGGGAGTCCAAAGTTCAGGGGTAATCTGTCTAAGGAATTCCCATGAATCCTTGAGCAAATGAGTAGTTTTAGTATGGTAGAAAAAGCTAAGTCTATGCAGACAGTCAAAGACTTTTTGCAAGTACAGCATCCGAGATTCAGTAGGTATTGCCCCTCAAAACATTGGTCCTTTCCAGCCCCTTCAAGGCCACCTCAGACTAGACCTAAGGGAAGCAGGCCCCCCGACAACAGTCTCGGGGTATGCAGAGATCTAAGCAATGGAGTTCAACTTCTAAACATGGACTGCTAAGCCACCCCCGTATAGAAAAAATTCACAATGACTTCTCAACTCCTCCTCTCACCTCTGCCCATTTGCTCGTGCCCCCTAGGAGGAAAACTTGCCTCCCATGCAAAAACTGGGCCTCCATCACCAACGACTGATGGGTCCTCAACATAGTATCGCAGGGGTACAAATTTTATTTCCACACACTGCCATCCCCAAAAAGGGTTCCCAGATCTTCCTCCAAACCAATGGGCAGAGGAGCAAAACCAAGTTCAGTCCCTGCTTTCAATAAGGGCAATTCAGCCTGTTCTTGCAGAACACATAGGCCAAGGTTTCTATGCCAGACTTTTCCTGGTACCCAGAAAAGAGGGCACCTGGCGCCCAATCTTAGATCTAGCCATTCTAAACACCTTCCTGGTGGTACCAAAATTTAAAATGCTCACCCTACAGCAGCTTCTCCTTATGCTGTCCAAAGATGCCTTGTTAGCCACCCTAGACTTAAAGGAGGCCTATCCCAATCAGGGACTCCTGCAGAAAATATCTACGTTTCAGGGCACTGCTTCCAGAGTTTTCACAAAATGCCTGGCTCCAGCCATTGCCATTGCCTTTTGCAGACAAAGAAATATTAAAATTTACCCCTACTTGGATGACTGCCTGATTCAGGCAGATAGTCAGGAAAAGCTGTTGCAACACCTGACATTTGTAAAGGAACTTCTAACCTCACTGAGGTACATGAAAAGAAATCCAAACTAGTTCCCAGTCAAAAAATTTTATTCCTGGGAGCGAGCTTGGACACAGCATCCCAGATGGCATTCCTTACTCCAGAAAAACAAGCCTATCTGACAGGCTACTTCTCTCAAATGGCCACCAGAACCCAGTTATCCATAAGGAAAATCCTGCAAGCTCTAGGGTTTATGGCCTCCTGCATTCTACTAATTCCATATGCCAAACTGCATATGAGGAAACTTCAGTGGTACTTAAAAAGTCTTTGGTGCCAACATTCTCAGGACCTGGAAACTATCATAACTATGATACCTTGTCTAAGGAAAGAGTTTCTTTGGTGGGCAGCAGCATGCAACCACAACAAGAGACTTCCCTTTTCACAACCCCACGCCACCCAGACCCTAACCACAGAGGGCTCAGACTATGCCTGGGGTGCACATCTGGATGGCAGGTGCATTCAGGGCCACTGGAGCCCAAATCAAATTCATCTGCCCATCAACCAAAAAGAGATGCTAGCTCTTCAGCATGCTCTGACTGCTTTCAGATCCCTACTCTCTCCAGGGCCTCTACTAATCAAAACCGACAACACCACAGTGATGTGGTACATCAGCAAGCAAGGGGAAACCTACTCTTACCCACTCTGCAGGCTTGCCATGACCCTTTGGAACACGGCCTCAGCCATGCATATTTACCTGCAAGCCCAATTCCTGCCAGGCAACCAAAACTCTATGGCAGACGACTTAAGCAGAAATCTCCTAGACCCACACGAGTGGCAATTAAACCACAACACCTTCAGCATTGTGACTCAGAAGTGGGGGACCCCGAAGGTGGACCTATTTGCCTCCCCCTACAACCACCAGCTCAGCAAATTCTGCACCAGGGAACCTCACAGCAAGGCCTGGAAAGTGGATGCCCTGTCCTTCCACAGGGCAAACTTCTCAATCTATGCACCCCCCCCACCTCTTCTTACAAGAGTACTATTCAAAATAAGGGAGGCGAGACCAAGGGCAATACCAATTGCCCCAGACTGTCCATGCCAGCACTGGTACCCACTACTGCGCAGTCTGTCTCCGTTGCCTCCATGGCACCTCCCTCAGATTCCAACTCTCCTGACTCAGCAGGAGGGAGAGTTCTTGCATCCACAGTTGCAGACCCTGAACCTGGCAGCCTGGCTTATTCCTTGACTTCTCCTCCAGTGGCCAGCCTAAGCAAGCAGGTCCTGGATATTATAAGTGGAGCCAGATGACCCAGTACTAGAAAATCCTATGCTGACAAGAGGAAAAGGTATTGTTCCTGGATCCAGACTAAAGGAGCTGACCCAGCACAGCCATCCTTACCTCTCATCCTGGATTACCTAGCAGACCTACTCCACAGGGGCCTATCCTTCTCTTCCATTAAAATCCATGCCTCTGCCATCTCTGCACACTGTCTTCTCACACTCTCTCATCAAGCAGTTCCCGAGAAGGGCTAACAACTTAAGGCCACCAAGAAGAGCCCCACCCTGCTTGGGACCTTAACTTTGTGTTGGAGAAGCACAAGCTTACCCCCCTTTGAGCCTGCAGCTTCAGCAGAGTTAAAATTCCTCTCTTGGAAAACAGCCTTGCTTTTGGCCATCACTTCAGCTAGAAGAGTGTCTGAGCTACAAGCACTTATGGCTGTGTAACCCTTCATCATTTTTCATGCTGACAGGGTCTCCCTCAGGACTAACCCAACTTTCATGCCTAAAGTGGTGTCCAGTGTGGCTCTCGTCCAATCTGTTCTTTTGCCGACCTTTTTCCCTAAACCTCAAAGTAACGGGGAAAGGATCCTGCACTTTTTAGATGTGCACAGACAGCTCAGATTCTCCCTGGATAGGACTACGCCCTTTAGGAAGTCTGACCAGTTACTAGTCAGCTTTGCCCCAGGGGCAGAGGGCAAGGCCATATCAAAACAAACCATCTCCAAATGGATAGCACACAGTATCCATTTCTGTTACAAACACCATGGAAAACCACCCCCACAGGGGATCAGAGCACATTCCACTAGGGCAACTTCAACTTCTACAGCCTTTCTCAGAGGGGTCCCTACCAGGGACATCCTGGAAGCTGCAACATGGAGTTCTGTTCATACCTTCACCAAGCATTACCACCTGCCTATCTTTTTCAAATCCAGGGCAGGCTTTGCAACCGCAGTCCTGCAGGACATACTAGCCAGCCACAACTCTTTTTGACTGCCTTCACCAATTCTTCAGCTTTGGGAATCCACCCGTGTGTGATGACTGCAACAGTGAAACACAAAGAACATAGTACAGTTGTGTACACTTCCCATAAATGTAGATGTTCGAGTCTGTTCACTGTTGTAGTCCTGGTTTCCCACCCTCCAGCCCCCTTGTCTCTCTCTCTCTCTCTCACTTCCTCACTCTTTACAAGGCTATTGGTACTTACTTTCTACTGGTGGTGTTCTACCATAACTTAGCTCCCTTTTTGGGGGCTCCTGACATTTGGGGCAAGAAAAACTGATGCAATGGTGTCGGCTGGCTGTTTTTATACCACTGACGACCTGACATCAGTCCTGGAGCAGCGACAGCAGCTGAAGCAGAAATACTAAGCCTCTGGTATTCAGGCCAACTGAGGGCTACCCCTGGCAGGATAACCCAAATGTGATGACTGTAACAGTTAATACACTTGAACATCTACATTTATGGTAAGTATAAAAAACTGTACTTTCCTCGTTATCGACACCAATTCATGTTGTCCTGGTTTGTCTAGTAGGTCCAGCAACTGGTGTCTGAATGCATTCTTTTCCTCACTTTTATAACCGTGCTGTGTGGCATATGCTGAGATTATGAAGAGTGCCCTAGCCTTACACTGGAGTCTGATTGCCATGAGTCCATTACTAATTCTGATGAGAATCTCACTGTCTTCTGAAGCCTCTCCCTCACCACATTTCCCACAACATTTTGAGTCTGTCCTCTTCTTAAGTAGTAGACTCTGGATCCCAGGCTAAGTGAACTTCCTGCACCTCCCTTCCATCTTGTCTCCTAGATATATAGGATGTTCAGTCTCTTCCTTACCATTATGTCATCTACTTCTAAGCTACAGCCTATCAGTGAGCCTACATTGAGTGTAGCAATTCTTAGTTCATGTTTGATAGGTTGATTGCTTTTACTTCCAGTGTTCGCTCAACAGAGCTGTCCCAGGTAACCCAGGCTAGGCAGGTGGACACCATCTGGCCAGTATATTATTGACCCAAGTCTGCTGGGCTTTATGATGGGCACACACAGGCAATAGGGGCACATAACCCCTCCCACCATTAGCATGGGTTACCTGGCTTTGGTTGGAGTAGGCTGGGTCCTCTACCCACTTATCACTAGCAAAGAGCCATTTCCATTTGGAGACATTAATCAACACAGTTGAATGACTTAGAACCATATTTTACACCACTGAGTGGCTAGCTCTGATTTGGAGCACAGTCTGTGATCAGTGTTCTCCTGTCTTGAGGCTACTGAGCATCACAGTTGATGCCCAACAGACACAATAACCTAATTTTAAATGCATTTAGTTTTCCCCCGTTTACTTTACAGGTGATGACCTTGTTGCTTCCTGACTATCAAACAGCCTTACAGTTTACAAAGTTGTTTTTTTTTTCAGAAGCAGAATCCCTTTTTAATCAGTGCCTGTAACTTGTGTGCATTCTTCAGCTGTGGTCTCAGATACATTAACCTACTTATTCTTAGCCACTAGCCTTTAACAATCTAGGGCAACCACAAACTCTTGTTGATTCTCCAACTTGTACTACTCACAGCCTTCACAAAAAACAAACAAACAAAAAAAAAACTCATGAAGGCAGTCATTCATGTTGGTATCATCTTCAGTTAGACATTAAACTAACAATCATTTATTTTTGTTTTTACATTGTTGACAATTTCATTTAACTTCCATAGTGTTTTGTTTCCATTTAACCACAGCAAAAACAGTTAAATGATGTTTTACTATGGTTTATTCAATGAAAAACACAATACTCAAACACTTTCATCCAGTAATGGACCTCATCAGTCTAATTAATGAAATAACATCAACAGAACTCATAAGAACTAATTGAGTACTCTGTTTTTGGGCATTGTATGAAAGTGCTTAACTGATACTTTGTTTTTGGTCAAATAAAGAGCAGTAAAACATTGTTCAGTTGTTTTTTGGATGGGTTATTTGTTTATTTTGGCAAGTGAGAAGCAGTACATTTATTTTCATTTGATTGTTTTGTTTTCATATTAATACTAAATTAATTTTATTGTACTCATGACCCTAATGAGTGTTTAGTACAGTGAAGGAATAACGTCCCTGGATCTGGTCATACCCTTCAGTAAAAGCTGTGCAATGAAAAAAGACTTCCTTACAGTTGTAGACACATGGTGATTAAAGGATAGTTTGTTGTCAATATAGGTTCTGGTGGATCAGTTTTCAGTAGAGTGCTGTGTCAGTATGGTAGTTATAAAGGGAGGCATATGATTATACATTTCTTGGCATTCAGTTTCAGCCGTGGTTTTGACTCAAACTGGGACAGGTCATCGTTGTAGGATCATGGCGTTTTATATGAAAACTTGGTCAGCCGCAGTCTCTTAACATTAGCATTAACCTCTGAGAAGTGAATTCCAAAGAGGGTGACACAAGGACTGAACCATGGAGCAGTGTACTAGTGAAAGCTATTTTGGAGGAGGTTGGACCACTCATGCTTACTTCCTGTATTCTGTGTGCCAGTGTGTTTTCCTACAAGTTTCATGGGGGTTAACATTTAGCTGGATATTTTATTTATGATGCCTGAGTGCGGAATGGTGTTGAAAGCATTTTCAGAGTCCAAATAAGATGTATGCACTGATTTGCCTTCATTCATTGCCTTAGAAGTCATCAACTAGGTTAAGTAGACTACCTGCCTTTGACAGATCTGAACTGGGTTAGGTCGAGAGTCTGTATTTCACCTGTATCACTATATATTAGTTCCTTAACCCTTTTCTTAGCATTGCAGATGATGCTGGTCAGGCTTATGGTTCTGTAACTACCCAAGTCTGTTATTGCCTCAGCTTTGTGCTAGGGAATGATCGTTGCTGTTCACCATTCATTCATTCATCACAAAGTTTAAGGCTTATATTGAATAGCCTCTGTAGTAGGCCTGTCAGGCTAGCCAATAAACAGCATAGTGTGTTATCTGCCCCATAGGTATAGTGTTCTTGGCCTTAGTTAGTGCCATGGGAACTTGTTCTTCAGAACACTGAGGAGAGGGGTACATTAGGTCTTTGTTCCAAGAATATTGGAGGGGAGGGGGGATAAAGTTGGAGATGAATTTGCCTGCTAGTCGATAATGGCTATGTCCACTGAGTCTAAGTATATGATATCATTTACTTTTAGCTCTGTGCCATGCTGGGCATTGTTTATGAGCTCTCTAACACAATGAAGGCTTTTGGTTAACCTTGCCTGGGTGGTTCTTTTGACCTCATGATCAGAATTCAGAGTTCTTTGTTTAGTATAGTGAAAGCAGATGTCCTTCAAGGATGCATCTGCAGTCCTAACAAATGGGTTGTCCTGTCGCCAGGCAGCCCTTCGGTCGGCCGGATTCCAAAGTCTGGGTCTGGCCTTGGCTGGTGTCGCACTTCACCCGACGTCATCTCTGCTGGTCTTCGGGTATAAAGGCATCATCCGACGCCATTTTCCTCAGTCTTTCTTGCCGCGTGGCGCCCGAAGCAGAAGCTGTTCGCAAGTGCCGGTCGGTCAGATCCAGAGCAGGATGACTGACGTGATCCCCGGGGTAAATTTCCGGTCTCCCATCCAGTCATCAAGGTTCCTTTTGAAGAGGGCCAAAAAGGCGCTCTGCTTGACATGTATGGGTAGTCTATTCCAGAGTATGGGGAGTCTATGGGACAGGAACTTATCCCTCCAGCATGTTTTGTTCATTGTGATGACCAGGTTTAGATCCCTGGACTGTGTGGTTTTTTAGGGACTGGGATTTCTTTAAGTGTAGCTTGTCCAACAGCTCTGAGTTTGAGATGGCCTTGTATGTTAAGTAGAGATTGCCTCTGAGTAGACATATGCGACAGAGTACAGCTGGAGTTTTTTTTAGACTGTCAGCATAGGGCATCTGCTTTAGGCCTGCGATTCTTTTAGTGAAGTATTTCTGAGGCCTTTCCAACTGTTGCAGATGTCTTCTGAGGTACATACCAAACGGGGCGTTGTACTCTGTAATGGGTCTAATGAGGGATGAGTACAGTGGGACAATGACCTCCTTTTTCCTGGATGAAAAGTCCTTAGTAATGAGATGTGTGACATAAAAGGATTTCCTGACTGTTGTGGCGATGTGGTTATCGAAGGTGAGACCACTGTCCACCTGTGTCCCTAAGTCCCTTATCACACTTTCGGTGTTTAGTGTACTGCCACTTATGTGGTAATTCATGGGTACATGTTTTTTCCCAAAGAGGATAACTGTACATTTCTTGGCATTGAGCTTGAGCCCGTGGCTTTGGCACCAAGCAACTGTCTCTGTAAGGCCCTTTTGTAGGATATCCACATCATTTGGGGATTTGATAATGGCTCCCAGTTTGCAGTCATCTACAAACTTTGTTAGCCAGAGTCCCTTGGTGTTGGCCTGTACTTTGGAGAACTAGATGCCAAACAAGAGCGGTCCCAAGACTGAACCCTGAGGTACTCCACTTGGCACTTGTCTGGAGCTGCATTTGGAGTCTGCTACTTTTACAGTGTGGGTTCTGTCAGTAACCCAGTTTGCGACACATCGAGTGACATAGGGATTAATGCCCAGCTTAGTAAGTTTATCTGTGATTCCAGAGTGGGGGATGGTGTCAAAGTCCTTGACGAGGTCCAGATAGACTGTGTGGGCCATCTTACCCTCGTCCATGGCTCTGGAGACTGATTCAAAGAAGTCAAACAGGTTGAGGAGACTAGATCAACCCTTCACGAAACCAAACTGGGTGGGGTCCAATGTTTGAAGGCTGCCAATGTCTTTGTTTATAAATTCCTTGATAATGCTTTCCATGGTTTTGCAGATCAGGCTCCTTAGGTTGATGGGACTATAGTTCCCGGGGACCCTGATGGATCCCCCTTTGTGGAGTGGGATAACTGTAGCTGTGCACCACTCCTTGGGCACAAAGCCAGAGGTGAGACTATGATTAAACATGACACTTAGGTGAGGTGTCGGTTCATTTTGTAGTTAATGTAGTACACAGTCTGGTCCCATGGATGCTGTATTCTTAGCTTTGGAGAGTGCATTTTTTACCTGTGTGGCTGTGATTACTGGCATTTTGCAATCTTTTGGTATTGAGATGGGCCCTTTAGGGGGTGAGAGGGGGGGGTGAAATTGGCACTGAATTAATCTGCTAGGATATTGGCAATATCTTTGGGGTCAGTGTATTTAGTGCCATTCTGTTGTAGCTCAGAGCATATCTGAGTATTGCCATTTCGATTCTTGACATAACTATAGAATGCCTTGTGGTTGTACCTAGAATCTTTGGCAATTTTATTTTCATAACTAGCTTTGGAGGATTTTATCAGGGATCTCAGCTTCTCACTGAGGCTGGTAAGGGAGTTTTTTTGTATCCTGAGATTTTCCTTTTTTCTGTAACAGTTTCTTCCTTTTGTTGTATAACTTGTTTATGGCAGGGAACCACCAGATTGGTTTCCTTTTTTTGGTGGAGAGAGTCTTGGTTCTCTTTGGAATGGCACGATTTATGCATAAGTGGATATGCTCGTATAGTGCCTTAGTGCAGGATTCGGCAGTCAAACGTTCAGTTCCTGTCTGCATGGGTGTCATGATGTTTGTCACTTCTGACTTGAGTAGCATGAAGTTGGCTTTG
Source organism: Protopterus annectens (assembly GCF_019279795.1). Lineage (NCBI taxonomy): Eukaryota > Metazoa > Chordata > Ceratodontiformes > Protopteridae > Protopterus > Protopterus annectens. The sequence goes on along the minus strand of NC_056730.1, from coordinate 396,181,928 downwards.
GAGAAGTTTTTTATGGAGGTTTCCCTACTGGGGAGTGGGGGTGGGATGTGGATGTCAAGGGTGATTAGCTTATGGTCAGACCTGACCAACAAGGGTGTGACAGCTGGTGTGGAGCATCGATCTCCCATGTTGGTAATGACCAGGTCAAGGATATTTTCTTTTAATGTAGAATCTGTTTGTATTAGTATTCCACCGTAGGGGTTAATTTTTGAATTTAATGTATGAAGGGCAGTGTAGTACTGTCTTACTCCCTAACATGAACCTTGCAAGGTTGTGTATGAAGAATACAGCAGATAGTGCAAGAAGGTACTTGCTGTAGCAAGTTGCTACTATATGCTGCAGTGGAACAAAAATATAGCACATGGTTAAAACCACATAGCAGGTGCCAGCTAAGTGGACATCTTATTGCTTTCTTGAAAAGTGTAGAAAGGCGAGTACAGGAAAGCAGGAAAAGGGAGATAGCAAATAGTGGAACACAGCAACTGAAACGCACAGAGAGAAAGCAGGGCACCCTTTTTTGTGAAGACGTAGGTGAAAGGTATGAAGGGGAAAGTTTGTGGGAGAGCAGGCATGGGGGGGGGGGTCACAAACACATGTACCCAACCAGACAGAAGTGGCTGCATGCACACTTTGATGGGAGAAATATGGTATGTATGTAGAAGAACATACGGCTGATAAGCAGTGGAGGCAGGATAGGGTCCGGGCAGCATACCGGGTGCTTACTGACCCAGAGGGATGTTAGTGGGAACCTGTAGATGATGGTCCTGAGACCAGTTAGCTAGTGGCATGAGTCATACCTACCTCTTGTTGGCCCTATGCTGTGGACTGTCCAGTCTTGCTGGAAGAGTTGAAATTCAGTGACCTAGTGTGTCAAGCTTGTGGTCAGCTGCCACCTCCATCTTTGCTCCTAATCTAGCTGTGCTGGGGCAGGCATCCTAATGGTGAAGGGCTAGAACCCCCAAGTGAGGCACTCCTACACTCATCCCCAATCTGGCATGGTGCAAGAGCAGGTGTCAGCTGATATACCTGTGACTCTGAAGTGTTATCATGACCTTGACATGCAGGCATGAAGGAGGTAAACACAACAGTGCAAAGTTACAGCTAGCCATGTGCATACAAGCAGGCAGAAGCCTTGGATGGTGCCTGGAGCATAAAACTCACAATACAGTAATGTGTAGTGTCCTCTCTGGTAAGGTGAGAAATCACAGCTATCTGCTTTGTAATAGAAAATCAGTTCTATGATCCCAACTAAGCCCGTAACATTTAGGAACTGTTCTAAGGCAAATTTCCTACTACTACTAAGTGATAACCTGTCAATATTTCAACCCCCCCAACCCCTGAGAGCACAGCTGCTTATGGGGAATTCTTTTCAGAAACTCTGTAGAATCATGTTAGTAAATACAGAGAGACAGTTGTACCTACCAGAAATGAGCCATGAACTAACAAAACAACAAAAAAAAACACCCTGGTGGAATCCAAACATAAACATTTTGTACAGCAACAAAAAAAAGTCATAGCCAAGATTAGGAAGCCCTGCATGATAAGAACACTCTCATCAGTCTAAAGAAACAACTAAGAGAACAAGTTAAGTTTAATAAAACCAAATTTGAGATAAAGATATTTTCCCAGGCAAAGGACAACCACAAAGCTTTCTTTAGCTATGTCTGAAACCTCAAAGGCAAAATGCAGCAGTGTTCAGAACTGATTGTAAATGGAACCATTTACATGGAGATGGAAGATATAGCAAAACTGCTGGCTGACAAATTCAGCTGCAGTTTTAAACCCCTTTCTCCCCTGGCCATCCTAAGAAGTACCATGAAACAAACCCCTTGTCCTTAGCTATCACTAGGGAGCAGGTCTTTGACATGCTCTGTAAGATCAAAAACTCTTCATCAGTGGGCCCAGATAATATCCCAGGCTGCCTCTTAAATACCTTGAAACATGACCTGTAGAGAACACTGGCGTCACTGTTTCACCATTGCCTTCAGACAGACTTTGTGCCATGCCAGTGGAGAACTGCAGTAGTCATCCCTCTGCACAAGGGCAGGCCATCAGCAGACCCCAGGAACTAGAGCTCCATAAGTCTGAATAGTCTCATATGCAAAACCATAGAGAAAAAATGATCATGGAAATTATTAGTAAGGGCATAGAAAACCTTCAAACACTGGATCCAACCCAGTTTAGTTTTGTCAAGGGCAGATCATGTGTACTCAACCTGGTGGACTTCGTTGACAAGGTCACTAAGGCAATGGATAAGGGCAAAAATGTGCATACTGCATACCGTGACTTGGCTAAGGCATTTGATACCGTACCTCACTCGGACATTGTACGCAAACTCACAGATGTAGTCTTATATCCCTGTGTTACTCACTGGATGGCCAGCTGGCTCTCAGATAGGACCCAGGAAGTTAGGATAGGGTATACCACCCCCACAAAGAGGCCAGCCACTAGTGGAGTCCCTCAGGGCTTTGTAATAGGTCATCTCCTTTTTGGCATTTACTTCTCAGAAGTCAAGGCCAATTTTAAAGGCCTGTGGCTGACCAAGTTTGTAGATGATTGCAAATTAGGAGCAGTCATAGAATCTTACCAAGACACTAACATCCTTCAGAAGTTGCTAACACAGATAAATGACTGGCACCAAAGCCATGGCTTTAAAACTCAATTCCAAGAAATGCATAATAGTACTCTTTAGGAAGTTACCTCATTGATAACACATTCCTAAGAATAGAACCAATAGTTAGTGATTTGGGTACGTATGTAGATGGTAACCTGGCCTTTGACCAATGTATGTCCAGAGTAGCGAGGAAATCATCCTGTGTTGCTCAAGTTGTAAGCAAAGGGCATGGCATCTGGATGCAAATAAGTCATTATTCCACTGTATTTGGCCCTCATCAGGCCCATCATTGAGTACAGTACCCCATTCAGTATGTACATGACTAGGTACATGTGACACCTAGAATTATTTTATTATTTTACATTTGTTGACCGGGAAAATCCAACTGGATGAATGTCCCATTTTCAGCAGAGGCCCGGGGAGAAATGTTTCACAGTTAAATTTTAAGCAAACTATAAGGTGTATATACAGAAGCATTCAAATTTACATAGATAGTACCAAACATAACATTGACTAGTAACATAGCATTCAAGCTTAATTCAGATTTACATAGATAGTACCAGACTTAACATTGACTAACATAGCATTGAAGCTTAAGATTCAACATGTTTACGTGGACTGAACACATCTTTTGCAGTTTTATGTTGAGACACTACATAATGGTGAACATTGTAAGTAGGGGTTGCATTTTTCTGCTTTGTACAGTTGAGTTGTGAGCACGTTAGCCATAGTAAGGACTATAGCAACAAAGAGAGCAAAGATTAGACATAGTAGGTTGTATAGTGGCAGGAGAAGCGACAGAGATGGGAAACTGGAACACAGATTAAGTAAGAAAACCAAGAGGCGTAAGTAGCTTAAGTATAAAGTAAGAGTAGAGGTGTAAAGAGAAAAGTAAAGTTTAGCAGATAGATAACAGAGTGTCCTAGCAGTGACATATGGGTATTGACTAAGGGGTTAGAATTAGAGGTGGAACTGGAAGGAAGCTATAGAAGTTGCATTCTTCTGGTGATGAAGCTGAAGTCAGAGGGCAAGATTAAGGGGAGAGGGTGTGGGGGGGGTTAAGGTCAGTCAGGTGGGGATCATGTGCATATCCATGTGTGCCTTAGGTGTTCTTTCAGGAGTCTTTTAAATGTAACCTTTGAGCCTTCTGAGGTAATAGCAGTAGGTAGGACTTTCCAAATTTTGCCTGTATAGTTAGGGAAGAGGGAGTCCTCTGCTGTGTTGTTGGTCTCGGTGACCTTGATTCATTTTTTTGTCGCTAGAGTGAAATTGTCTAGTTTTATCTTGTAGTTCTAGTAGATTGGCCAGTGCTGGTGTTTTGTCTGGGAGTAGTAGGAGATTGTGGGCAAAGGAAAGTTGATGATAAAGTTTAGGAGATTAGAGAATTCAAGCCAGTCAGGTTGTTTAAGGGAATGGCAGTTGTGGGCTCGGTAGGGGGCATCAGAAGCAAATTTTGCAGTTTGATTGTAACAGGTGTTGAGTTTGGCAATTCTGGTTTTAGGTAAGTTGGTGAGAATGGGTGAGGCATAAAATAGTGTGGAAAGGTAGTGAGTTTGAGCAGTTGTTATCCTAGCAGGTTGTGTTAGAAATGGTTTATTTTTTATATAGACTGCCCAGTTTTTTTGTGGATATTTTTAATGGTCACCCTAGCAATTTAGCGCGAGTGTCAGGGGAGATGACAGTCCCATCCCTGGACACAATATTAATTGGGCTAGGTATTGTGGTAGATTTGTTAGGTGTAAATAGCAACAGTTTTGTTTTTTTGGATTTAGTATTAGGTTTTTGTTAACAAACCAGTTTTCGGTAGTATGGAAGGCTTTTTGGCTTATAGAGAGGAGTTTGCGAGGATCATTGGCTGAACAGACAAGTGTTGAGTCGTCAGCGTATTGTATAACTGTTACATCTTGACAGATGCTGTGGAGGTCATTGTTAAAAATGGAGAATAGGAGGGGATCTAAAATGGAACCTTGTGGGACTCCTGTGGTGATGGGTAGCAGTGTGAATAGGTTGTTGTCCCACTGAACAACTTGTTGTCTTCCTTGTAAATAGTTCTGAAACCAAGCTAATGCTTGGTTACTAAGGCCAAGGTCATTAAGGGCTTGTACTAGTTTAAGATGGTTGACCATATCAAAGGGCTTTGATAGAGCCAAGAATATGGCAGAAGTTAGATTGCCTGTGTGTTTGTTTTGGTTGATGAAGTTTGTGAAAGAGACGGGTGGTGGTTGTGCTATGAGCAGGCTGAAATTCATGTTTGGTAGAAGAGAGAAGTTGGTTGTTAAGCAGGTATGGCATAAGTTGTTGGTGTATACATTTCTCAAGTATTTTAACTAGTGGAGGCAGGATGGCTGTGGGGCATTAGTTGGTGAGGTCGGTGGAGGTACTGCCTTTATGGAGGGAGATAATATAGGAGGTCTTCCAGATGGGTGATATTGAGGTTTCTGAGATCTGTTTGGAAGGATGGATATAGGGAAGGTAAGTTCTCTGGCAACTGACTGAAGGTATTCAGCAGGTATTCCCATCAGCTGCTAGTGTAGTAGGTTTATGTTTGGATAGCAACCCTTTGATATAGTTGGTAGGGATAGATTTGAAACTGGAAAGTTGTTTTGGGTCTATCTACAGGTAATCAGTGGTGGTGGATGTGGCCTGGTTTTGAACAAGATTAGGAATAGTTTCTATGAAGTATTTGTTAAACGTGTCTGGTATATTTGTTATTTCGCTAGTGGAGGTTAGAGGTGGGTGAAGGGTCTGCCAGGGTGGAGTAGTTTATTTAGTCCTGCCCAGAATTTCTTGGGGTTGTTTTGATGCTTGATTTGTAGCTGTAGTAGATAATTCTTTTTATCTCGGAGAACTGTTTTTTTGTCTCATTTCTAAGTTTTTGGAATTGTTCCTTAGCTGCTGGGGTTTTTGTGGCTCTCCAGTGATGTCAGGCTTTATTCCTTTCTGATATTCTATTTTTAGTCTCTCTGGTAAGCCTGGGGGCTGTTTTTGTTTTGAGTTTAGTGGTCCGGGCTGGAGCGTGGGCATTTAGGATTTCTAGGAAAGTGTTAAGGGTTACGGCTTCTTCTAGTGGTAGTACTTTTAGTATGTTCCAGTTATGATGCTTTAGCTCAAGTTTGAATTTGTTGGGGTCAAAGCTTTTTGTGTTACGGGTTGTTTGTAATATGGGGGTAGGGTTGGCCTGGGTTTTGAATTTTAGTAGGAAGGTGGGTTGATGGTCACTAAGGGAGTCTGGGAGGACACCTGCTTGGTAAGAGTTGTTGGTCTTCTTTATTAAGATTCAGTCTAGGAGGCTTTCTTTGATTTTTGCATTTCCTAGTCTAGTACTTCATTGGATGACTTGTGAGAAACTGTAGAGGTTGATATGGTTTGTGGGGTTAATAGCTGAACTGTTCCAATCTATATTAAAGACACCGAATACGGTAGTTCCCTGGAGCAGGTTTTGACTTGTCCATTGTAGGAAGGCTTCTAAGGTAGTAATGTTGTTACCTGGTTAGTATATAGCATGTGATAATATTAATTGACTTTTTGTTGCTAAGTTTGAGTTTAGCTAGGGGTTCAGACTTATTGAAGGAAGGAATTTGTGGATTAATAGTGGTAATTTTTAGTGTGTTCTTATAGAGTAATGCTACCCCTCCCCCTTTTTAGACAGCCTATCGTGACGTAGTACATTGTATCCAGTAGGAAGGAACTCATTATCTGCTGTAGTGGGCTTTAGCCAGGTTTCAGTCAGACATAATATATCGGGGAGTAGGTGGATAGTAGTGTATGCAATGAGTGTTCCTTATTGTTACTTCAAGTATTTACGCTCATAACTAGTAAACTGGTTTTTGGTCTAGTAGTGGGTAGATGGCTAGAGGAGAAGGTTGAATTAGCTGTGGTAGTTTGCATAGGGTTAGGCCCTGGATTTGGGTGTACGTCTCCTGCTAGGATCAGTTGGTAGTTTTATATGGTGTAAGAGTTTGGTAAGTTTAGTTATGATGTCTATATACTTTGTTGTTGGTGACCTAGGAGTGATTGGGAATAAAATGAGTGAGTTAGGTGCTATCGTAGTGTGATGGTATAGGCTTGGGGATATGTGTTTGCTGTAGTGAAGAATGTGAGGAATATAAGTGGAGGCATCTTTTGTTGGGGTAGCATAGGTAGCATTTAGTGTGGTTTGGTAGGAGGTGAGGTAGAGGGTTAGTGTTAGGATAAATAGGTTAGTGAGATTGCATGAAAAGATTGTGGTTATTTTGTGATTATGTGAAGGCTTCATTACTGTAGGTGGGGATATGGAGGGGGATGTAATTTGGTATAGGTTAATGGAGGGTAGTGAGAGGGAGTGCCTAATCTGTGATTGGTTGGAGTTTTGGTGGGTGGAGATGGCTAGGTATAAGACTAGGGTTAGTGGGAGTGAGTGGGAAATAGCGCGGCAGCACCAAGGTCTGCAGGTAAGGATCTTCAAATAAAACTATCAGTAAGCTTGACAAGGGTATGGTACACTAATGCAGTCTTCATTGTTGAAATTTGACTACTGAGAAGACAATTTTAAGTTATAAAGTTAGTTAAATGTAGGGACCAGAAAGGAGCAGAGGTAAGCTTTCAAATAAGGGAGGGATTAGGAGCGTGGTTGGGTACTAAACTTAATGTTACAGCAGTGCCAGGACACTGGCTCCTGTAGCTTAAGAAAGCTAGGTTAGGCTGTAATAGGTCTTGTGGGGGAGGGGGAGGACAGAATAGACCAGAAAAAGTTGATAGCCAGTAGTAGTATGAAAAGGGCTGGCCCTGATTAGGCTGTAATTGATCTTGTAGGGGGTGGGGGAGGATCAGAATAGACCAGGAGGGTTATGGCTGACAAAGTTTGCAGATGACTGCAAACTGGGCGCCATAGTCGAAAACACATCTGACACAGATATCCTCCAGAAGGGCCTCACAGAAATGGATAACTGGTGCCAGAGCCATGGCCTGAAGTTAAACGCCAAAAAATGCATAGTCATACCCTTTGGGAAAAACAAGGCTACCCCTAGCTACCATATAGGTGGCAATCCACTGAGCACAGAAAAAGTCATCAGAGATCTGGGGACCCAGGTTGACAGTAGCCTTTCGTTTGACACTCATGTTGCTAAAGTAGTTAGGAAAACCTTCTATATCACCCACCTGATCATGAAGGGATTCACATCTAGATCAAGGGAGGTCATCGCCCCTGTACTCATCACTTATTAGACCTATGATTGAGTACAATGCCCGCTCGAATGTATCTGACCAGACACCTGCTGCAGCTTGAAAGGCCCCAAAGTTCCTCACCAAAAGGATAAAGGGTCTCAAAAATATGTCTTATGCTGCCCGACTGAAAGAACTCCAGCTCTATTCAGTCTCATACCGCTTGCTCAGAGGTGACCTGTGCCTGACATATAAGGCCATGTCAAACCCAGATTTGATGAATATGCTTCACCTCAAAAATCTAGATCCTCAGAACCACAAGGGCGGAGACTTAAACCTTGACACGGTTATAAATAGAACGTGCTGGAGGGACAGATTCATCACCCAGAGACTCCCTATGCTGTGGAACAAAATCCCGGTACATGTGAGGCAGAGCACCTCTCTGGTCTTGTTCAAGAGGAATCTTGACCAATGGATGGGAGATTGCAGATATACCCCAGGGATTACTTCAGCGTCACTGCTTGACAGAGGCACAGCAAAATGATAGGCATAGTTTCTATTCAAACTAAAGGGGTGGCGAAAGCCACATAACTATGGGCTAGGCTTATAAATGCCCTTGGGCAGATAGCCTAGTATGAACCTATGAACCTATGAACCTATGAACCAAAAAATTGGTGAATAGCCAATAGTATGATCATGAAAAGTCTACAGAAGCAATAAGAAAAGGCAGTACATACTCTGTACTTGCTTGTTTTGCATACCCTTTCTTATTGAAATAAAATAAACCAATTTTTACCAAAGAGTTGTGTGGAATTTAGGAAGACAAGAATTTATAAGAGAAAGGGTTTAGTAGTAGTAGTAAAAAATAATGTCCACACAGGTTCTTCACAAAAAAGAATACAGGGAGTAAACCATATGTCCTGTACAGATCACCTCAAGGCCCTATCTGTGTGCTTTGTTTTCTACAGACTGTTGACTGGCAATCTGTCTGGCATACAAGATATCCTTGGATCCCACTCTGATGGACCTTTTGCATATCTTTAGAATGAATAGCATCAGAATTACTCGGTTTAGGAATGTAATCTTTGTTTGTGACATAAGTGGGTCATGTTGAAGGGACAGGTGTCTGCCTCAGAGAATTCCCTTTCTCTGAAACAGGCTTCCCATGCAGATGAAGCAGAGCTGTTCCCTAAACCTATTCATGAGAAACCTGGACTAGTGGATGGAAAATAAGAAATACACCCTGGGTGTCGCGCCTATGTCTCTAATGGACAGAGGCAGCCTGTAAATCTTGCCCTAGCTTGCATATACCCCTTAAAATAACCTCTAAGGTACATAAATTTGCAAGATACATTTTAGATGCATGACTAGGCTTATAAAGACCCCATTTGTCCTTGGCCTAGTATCCACCTATGAACCTGTATGTATATGCAGTAAAGCAGAGGCAGGACAGCATGCATACCACTGTACAGATAAGGTACATTACCACAGATGCTTGCATTGAAGAAGTGTCTACACTACCACAAACATCAGCGCTTCAGTAGAAGCATGAAATGGTGGCTGCAAGACACAGACGTGCAGCCATGATCCTGACTTACAGAACACCCCAGGACCAGAACAGTATTGCTGGCAGTTAACATCATAATGCAAAAGGCAGTTAGTCACCGCAGCCAACCTGGTATATCTTGGCAGCTGTAGAACAAGCCCTTTAATCAGATGTAGTAACAGTAGCTAAAAAATTGAAAAATAAATTAATAAAAACCCAAACTGGATGTAAAAACAAGGAACTTTAATCCGTATATAAAATCCAAACATAAGCACTTCCATTGTACAAGATTTCTTCTGTCTGTTTGATCCAGCATTCTAAAATCAATTAAGTACTGTCTAAAACACATCATGGCATTATGCAAGCACCAGTCGATAGGTTCATAGGTAAATACTAGGCTAGCTGCCCTTGTGGGCTATTTTAAGTCTAGCCAGTTTCCCTTTTTGTACTCCAAATAACCTATTCCATTTGGTTATTAATTGGCCTTACCCATCCTATGGTCAGTAATTGTATATTATCACTAATAAGAGTAACTGGGATCATACTGCAGATAATTTGAGGGGAATCATGCATGGGATAAAGCATTTAGGAGGTGCCCTTGTCCATTAGTAGTACGGGGGACAGCCCTGGTGTATATTTTCTATTTCCCATCTGTAGAACTAAGTTGTGCTTTTGTTTTATGTGGATGAGGAAGTCTGTTCCACAACAGCAGTTTCTCTGCAAGATATACCTGTCCCTTCAAATTGTTCTGTTGATTTTGCAGAAGAGGTTTAGATACCTAGACTATTTCTGATGGCATTTGACTTGTTGATGTGCAGTAAATCCAACCGTAATGGGTCAGAGGATGCCTTGTATGCCAGACACAGGTCACCTCTTAGGAGTCTGTACAATGCCGAGTATAGTGACAGGGCTTTGTGTCTGTCCATGTAAGATATGATATTTAGGCATTCTGTGGGCTTTTCTAGTTGTTGCATGTGCCCTGGACAGATACATGCAAAAAGGGGCATTATATTCAATGATTTGCCTAAAAAGAGCTGAGTAAAAGAGGACAATGACACCCTTAGGTCTAGACACAGTCCCTTTGTTTATAAGCTGTGCAGTATAGAAGGGCTTTCTTACAGCAGACACATGTTGGTCAAAAGTTCTGTCCACGTAAGTTCCCAAACCCCAAACAGCTGGCTCACTCTAAGGGTTATGTTGTCAGTTTGGTAGTTCCCTGAGCTAGATGACTTCCCAAAGGATACAGTAATGCATTTTTTGGTATTTAATTTCAATCCACGATTTTGGCACCAATTATTTAATACAAACCTTCCTGCAGGATACCTGAGTCATCTGTGGATTCAATAACTGTTCCCATGTTGCAGTTATCTTCAGATTTAGTAAGCCAGAGCTCTTTGGTATTGGCTTTACTTCAGAAAAGTAGGTGTCAAACAGGAGAGGTCCCAGCACAGAACACTGGGTGGCTCTACTGGTGACTGATATCTTTGTGGAGATAACTTCCTGTATTGTGATTATCTGCATCCTATCTGTAAGCCAGTTGGGAATCCAGTCAGTGACATAGGGGTTTATTCCCAGTTTATTTAGCTTTTCTACTATGCCTGAGTGGGGAATTATGTCAGAAGCTTTGGCCAGGTCGAGGTATATGGTGTGTACTATTTTGCCTTAATCCATTGCTTTGGTGACCTTTTCAAAAAAATCCGCCACCAGGTTGAGTATGCATGACTTCCCCTTGATGAATCCAAACTGAGATTGTGTCAGTGTTTGACGGTTCCCTATGTTCTGATTGATTACTTCCGTGATACGTTTTTACATTGCTTTGCATAAGAGGCTGGTCAGACTTATGAATATGTAATTGCTTGGGTCTGTGGAAGGTATTCCCTTACGCAGGTGAGTGACTGTAGCTGCTGTTCATTCGCTTATTACAAAATCTCTGTAGAGGCAGAGATTGAACAGTGTTGTTAGGGGTGTGGCTAAGTCATGCTTCATGCTATTTAAGCTTCATCGAGGGATATTATCAGGACCCATCAATGTAGTATTTTTAGCTTTTGATAGCACTTATTGGACTTTGTGTGATAGCTGGAGACTAGCCATTTTCAGGTATATTTTGAGGGAAAGACGGAGGGGGAGAGAGGGGTAATGTTGGAGTTTAATTTAATTGCCAGTAGGTTTGTTGTATCTTTAGTCTCAGTGCAGATAACATCATTTATAATGAGCTCAGCATATTGCTGCCTTATGCTTTTGAGATTACAAACATAACTAAAACATGCCTTGTGATTGTTTTTGGCTTGGGTACTATTTTAGCCACAAACTTGGCTTTGGTGAATGCTATTAACCTCCTGAGTTGTTTTTATTTCAGTGATAATGGCTTCAACATTTTGGGAATTACTCTTCTTACTTTTGGTCAAAACCGGTTATTTATGCTAAAGCCATCTCCCTTTAAGAACACATTTAAAATTTACTTCATCTTGTATCCCAAGGGGTGAAGGGTAGTAGGCATCCAGCCTGATGTGCCAGGAATATTCTTTGAGTTTGAGTTGGTTATGTATATATCTATACATATCCACCTTTTAAGTGAACATGCATGTAGTCTAGTGCTGAAAGTAAGTTTTGCAACCATTACTGCCTGTGAGCCATACTTTACATGGGACTTTGACTCACTACTAGTACAGCTTATTGCTCATGCTTAGAACAAAGCATGTATAAGCACATCCTTCATGCATGAGAAGGCATATGAACAACATGTGTGTGATGTGCAGCAGAACATTTTTATATCTTACTTTGCTGATGTGCCTCAGTGAAATATAGCTGTTAATAGACATTGACAGAATCAAGCCTTATTAGCATATATACAGTGCAGACTAGGGGTCTATATTACGTTATCGAATGCTGGTAATATCGAACACTACAACACCGACACGTAAAGTGCAAACTACAGTAACGGCGAACGTACAAAACCGGGAAACGCGAAATGTCGAAGTGTCATGGTTGGCCCATCTGCTGTATAGCTCAGTAAGCTAAGTGTGCGATAGTTATGGACCTTAGGGTTAGGGTGCGGGTTAAGGTAAGTGCATAGATAATAATGCATCTAAGGTTTAGTGTAGTGTTATAAGTAGGGTTTGGTTTGTGTATGTATGTGTTTTATTTATTATGTTTGGGTATGTAGCGTGCGGTGGTGTTGGCCGACTATGACGGTTCGAGATTTGAAAATTTGCAGATTAGGGGGTTTGACGTATTTGCGGTTCGGCCTTTGTGTGTCGGTGTTGTGGTGTTCGATGTTAATGGCATTCGATAACATAATATAGACCCCAGACTAGTGTATATTAGCAATGTTTACTGATGACCTCACTTACTAGAAGTCAAAATGCACAAGAAGAAAGAAGCAGCAGCAGCAGTCATAGTATCTGAGCAGCTTAACATCTCTCTGGCAGCACAGAAGTAGCACTTCATCAATATACAGCCCACAAGAGGTACACAGTGTTTTACAGTTCTGTGGTTGCATATTTCAGCAATGTCATACAAATATGAGCACACGTTTAAGAATGTCTAATGCTAACAATTATGGGAAGTATGTTGTCAGCATTGACAGTACTATACTTGCTTGCATATTGCAGCTGCAGTTATAATTGTGTAACTGATGTCATTGTCTTCATGTCGCCATATCTGTGGGATGGAAATCCACAAATATAGGACTACACCCCTCTCCCCCTGTACACAAACCTATGTATATACGCAAGTATCCTGGGCAAAGCCAGTGGTAACAGTACTATATTTACAGGTCCTAATAGTAATCTATACCATTCTGGTCTGCATCATCTACCATCAAGTAGAGAGTGTGTGGCATGTGTGCCTGTGTGTTTATAAAACTGTCAATGCAGTGATAGCTCACATCAACAGAACTAAGTCCCCTTCACCCTGACTTGTGTCTACACATATAGTGTGGTCTCTGCTGTGGAGAAGCCTGTTGTGTTCTTATCCACAGTCCTTTCATCAACACAGTCCACACCCTGTATCACCATTGCACACCTGTCAGGCCTCACCCCTGTTGCCCATGACACCTCCATCACCTACACACAGATTCATAGATGCTTGCTAGTCTGTTGACAGAGGAGGATCTTTAGAAGCCTCTCTGTGCATTCCCCATGAACATTTTTACTGTTGTGAATAACCCATAAATGAGCAGAGGATTTACATGTTGCCCGTATCCATGAAGGACAAATGTGTTAAACCAGATGTGAATTTGAGGTTACCTGTCCATTCATCCAGACTCCAATTGATTAGTGTAAGGAAAGTACTTTGCTTTATGTGGAAAGAGATGATTTCAAAGAAGTGGTATTCTCTGTGATACAAACCTGTCCCTTCAGCATGTTCTGTGTATGTTGCAAAAAAATATTTAGATTTCTTGACCGGATGTTTATACCCCCATTGGACTTGTGAATGTGCAGTAGGTCATCATACTGCAGATGAGGGCATTCATGAAGGGTCAGTACTTTGTCCTTTGCATGCCCTATTCTAAGTACTGCATAGAGTATCTTTTTACAGTACACTCTGTAAAGATACTAGTACCCCTTCACTAAAAATTAAAACATCATGAGATATCATCACATTTATCAACAAAATCAAAAACTTCAGATTAATAATAGTTTATACATTTCCCTTGGACGGATAAACATACACAGCCATAAATAATATAACACAGCAGTTTGCAGACTTTGTAGGATAAGGTTGCTCCCTAATCCTTGTAACTAGAATATGTTCTACAGCTGTATCATTTGCACTGGCGTATTAAACTCCCAAGCTAGAACAGATTTACCATAAGTTAAACTTAGCCTTGGAGCTGCACGTAGCTCCTCACTATCGCACTCTTTAAAAGAGCCTTCATTGGCTGTCATTTTAAAAATAGATTATTTTCTTTTGTTTAATGCACGTAGATTTCTTTACCCCAAAACCTTCCACCATTCAGCTAATTCAACAGTACCGTCCATAAAGAAATTTTCATTGTTCTCACTATGTGCTTATGAGAAGCTATGACGCATACACGCGAGTCCATGAACACACACACACACACACACACACACACACACACACACACACACACACACACACACACACACACACACACACACACACACACAGTATTCATAGGTTCATTGGTGTGTACTAGTCTAAGAAACTCCAGGGATTTTAGAAACCTAGCCATGCCACTCTTCCCAGTTGTGTCCCTGTGTATCATGGGCGTTTATTAGCAGGGGTTTCTGGAGGTTATTGGGAGGGTGTATTTTTTGTTTGGACATTACTGTATGCCTCTGTCTATCAGACACCTGGGGTGAGTTTCCAATTTCCCATCCATCAGTCAAGCTTACTCCTAAATAGGGTTTGGGATGAACTCTGCTTCAGATGGATGGGAAGCCTGTCCAGAGCATGGGGTTTCTCTGAGATGCTTATCTGTCTTGCTGTCATCAGCAGCAGCAACAGCCCCTATTTTCCCATTTTCTACATGGGTCGGGGTATCGTGTTAAGTATTGCCATCTCTTTCGTTTCAGTGCCACACTCCTGTCTTCAGCACTCATGCCTGACTTGCAGATCTTCTTTCACCCAAGCCATCCACCTCTTTGCTGGACGTCGTTGCTTCCTCTTACCTTCTTCCTATCTGTCCCAAATTTTCCTCACCAGATTGTACTCTGCTTTTCTGCACGTGTCCAAACCACCGTAATCTGTTCTCTCTGATCTTCTGCAATTTGAGCTACTTTGGCGTATGCTGTTATGTCCTCATTTCTTCGTCTGTCCCACAGTGTACATCCTACCACCCTTCTCAGGCACTTCATTTCCATCACCTCAAGCTTCTTCATCTGCTCTGCCTTTACTGCCCAAGTTTCTGTACCATACAGTAGCACTGATTGCACCACTGTCTTGTGCACCTTACTTTTCAGCTTCTTTGGCATTCTTCTGTAGTAGACTACATCTGACACTCTATGCCAGTTGGCTGCAGCCCCTCTGATTCTAGATTTGACCTCTTCATTCAGACTTCCCTTCTTCTGAACCACCCCTCCCAGATACTTGAAGCTATTTACCTGTTCTACTATCTTTCCTTCTATCTCAGTTATCAGCTTCTTCTGATTTCCCCAATTTGCTGCCACCACCACTGTCTTATCAGTGCTTAGTTTCATCCCATGTGCCTTCAGTTTTGCATTCCATTCCACTATCCTTTACTGAAGTTCTTGCTCAGAGTCTACCTGTAATGCCACATATTCTGCATAGAGTAACTTTGTTGTTCTGTCCATTCCAACCTGTTTGCTAATGTAGTCCATCACCAGTATGAACTGCAGTGGGCTCAGAGCTGAACCCTGGTGTACATCCATTTCCACTGGGAACCCCTCTGTGAGGCTGAACACTGTTTGTACCTGAGTCATTAGGTCCTTGGTCATAGCCTGTATTAATTCTACCAATATTTTTGGGACTTCGAACCACTGCAGTACTGCCCAGATCAGCTTTCTTGGGATCTTGTGATATGCTTTCTCCAAGTCTGGGAATGCCCAGTTGGACTCTTTCCTCATCTCTAGCTTCTTCTCAACTCTCTGCTCACTGCAAACATTGGGACAGTTGTGCTGCATTCTGAACTGAATCTGAACTGCTCATCTCCCATCTTATATTGTGCTACTTTGTGTATCCATTTATCAGTCACCCTCTCCAGGGCTTTGACACAGTGTGATAGGAGTTTCCTTGTCAGCACGTCTTATTTATGTTCATAGGTTCATAGGTTGGTACTAGGCTATCAGCCCTAGGGCCTATACAAGCCTAGCCATAACAATTCCCTGGCTATTTCTTCCCACATTATTTACTTTCCTGGACCCCTGTCTAGCAGGGCGACTGACGTGATCCCTGGGGTGAATTTCCTTTCTCCCGTCCAATCGTCAAGGTTCCTCTTGAAGAGGTCCAAAGAGGCACTCTGCTTGACATGTATGGGCAATCTATTCCAGAGTCTGGGGAGTCTCTGGGTCAGGAACCTGTCCCTCCAGCATGTTTTGTTTATTGTGATGACAAGGTTTAGATCCCTGGAGCGTGTAGCTCTGAGGGATTGGGATTTCTTTAAGTGTAGCATGTCCAACAGCTCTGGGTTTGACATGGCCTTGTATGTTAAGCAGAGATCGCCTCTGAGTAGACGATATGCGACAGAGTATAGCTGGAGTTTTTAAGGCGGTCAGCGTAGGGCATCTGCTTTAGGCCTGTGATTCTTTTAGTGAGGTATTTCTGAGGCCTTTCCAGTTGTTGCAGATGTCTTGAGAGGTACATACCAAATGGGGCGTTGTATTCTATAATGGGTCTAATGAGGGATGAGTACAGTGGGACAATGACCTCCTTTTTTCTGGATGAAAAGCCCTTCGTGATGAGGTGTGCCACATAGAAGGATTTCCTGACTGTTGTGGCGATGTGGTTATCGAAGGTGAGACCACTGTCCACCTGTGTCCCTAAGTCTCTTATCACACTTTCTGTGTTTAGTGTACTGCCACCTATATGGTAATTCATGGATACATGATGTTAAGTTGTCTATCTTGCCTTCATTCTTGCTGGATGGGTTCGGAGCCGATCCTCGGCTCCGACTCGGCCACTCTAAAAGCTCGAGAGTTAGTTCCACCGGCTCGAGGCTCCCCTTTTATCCCACAATGCTAGGCGGTAATACCTCAGATCTCGTTTGCCGCTACAGCGATCGAGGTGTGTTGTTCCAACCGGCTTCAGGTTAGTTTGTTTAGAGCAATCTAAAACTTATTTTAAACCCCTTTAACTTAGTTTTTATTGATAATTTCCAAAGTTAAATAGTTTTTTATCCATTCCCTCCAGTTTCTCCACCCTTTAAACCTCAAGAACTTAGGAGTTCTTTCCTTAGGCCTTCGGGCCCTTCCATCCCCTTATTAGTAGTGAAGTGTATGTGTGTTTTTTGTAGGGATCAAAAATAGAAATTAAAAACTAAATTTATTAGTTTAATTTAATTTTTTATTGGATAGTGTAATCGGTGTGTTTGTGTCTGTGTGGGTGATTACACTTTATATCTTTAGTAATGTCTAAGGATTCAAAGGTCTCAGGCTTTAAGAAGTGTGACTCGTGCTGTCAGAAGATGTCTCTGACAGACGGTCACACTTCTTGCGTGTACTGCTGGGACCTTTGCACCTGCAGGACTCTTGTGCTGTCTGCCATGGCTTCAGCCCTAGAGTCCTGCAGGAAAGGAAAAATAAGCTTATCTTATGAGGCTTATTTGAAGCCTGAGGGTCCCCCGACTCTATCTTCGGGCAAACCCTCCAAGCCTACTAGGTCGTCGGCTCCAGCTTCTGAGTCGACACCTAGGGCTTCGAAGTCTGCTACAGCATCGGCTCTGGCCGGAGCCGATGAGGCTCGAACACTTATTTCTTCTGTTTCCTCGGCTCCTGCTGGAGCCGAGGTATTAGAAATCACTGAGTCGGCTCCGATAAGGTTATCGGAACCGACAACTAGGAAAAGGTCTAGGTCACCGTCTCTTGGCTCCGTTCATTCGGCTCCAGCATCTCCCTTGCTGTCTGAATGGAGCCATAGGTCTCACTCCTCTAGGTCGTCAAGACTTTCAGATCATGACCTTCAGAGGGTGGTGAGTCGACTTCTTAAGTCCGAGGCACTGGCCCAAATGCTTCAGAGCCCGACTCATCAGTCGATGCTTAACCCTATTACTCAAAATGTTCCTCCTCTGACTCCTTTGAGTTCGGAGCCGGGGCGTTTCGGACCCGAGACTGTGGCAGCGTCGGAGCCGATACAATTGTCTTCGGCGCCATCGTCTGCTCCGATTTCTTCATTGGAGGAATCTCGGCGCCGGACTTCCCTCGTCGGCTCCGAGGGGGTGAGTGGCATCGGACCCTTGTCCGACCCCGCTCTCCCTCTCGGTGCTTCGGCGTTGGTGAGTTCGGCTCCGGCATCGGCCTCGGAGCCATCACTGTCGGTGTCGAGGGAGGTTTTCAGCTTTTCAGAGCGGAGACCTCTGGCTCTGCCTGACAGGGGTGCTTTCGAGGTCATGCGGAGTGTGTTGGAACCTGGTTCAACTCCACAGTCGGCTCCGTCCGCCCCTCCCTCCTCGGTGCCTCAGGTAATTTCTACTCACTCCCTCATCCCGGATCGCAGAGAGCCAGCTCCTCAAGAGTCCCCAGTGGGGATCTCCTCCTCCTCCTCTTCCGAGGCCACTCCTGAATTGGCAGGAGAGCCCCCTAGGAAGAGAAAGTGCAAGAGGAAGCACATAGACTCACCTGAGTCTGTCACCTCTGACACGGATTTAGAGGATTCTGAAGGTTCCCCCCGTTCCCCCTCTGAAGATGTCTCCTTTGCAGACATCCTGGAGATCTTAAAACAGAGAGGGACTTGGCCAGCCCTCAACCCTTCAGAGGATGAATCTGTGTATCTTGAGGCGTTCGGCTCTCGCCCTTCCACCTCCTGGGTGCCCCCCCCCCCTTTGACCCCCTCATGCAGGTGGTAGCAAAAAAGGCCTGGACGGCTCCTGACTCTGTGGACCCCACCCCCAGGAGACCTTCAAAGTTTATTACAGCCCCAGCAGACAAACAATTTTTGACTAAAGGAGTTTCTGTGGATGCTATGGTGGTGGCTGCTGCCACCAAGAAGGAACTAGCTGATCCTTCAGTGCCTGTCCATCCTCCTAACAAGGAATCTAGGTCTATGGACAGGTACGGGAAGCGGATGTTCTCGTCAGCGACCTTTTCGATACGTTCGCTGAACTACCTCTGTCATTTCACTCATCTTCGGAGAGACTTGATCAAGGAAGTGAGTGAGATGTTAAAGGATCCAACAGCTGCGGGTTTTCAGGATAAGATGAACACTCAGCTGGCTATCCTCAATTCGATAGCTAACTCCTCCATGCGCCTCCTTTCATATGCGGCTGATGGAGCGAGCAGAGCCGCAGGTACAGGTGTGGCCTTACGCCGGCATGCCTGGATGCGGCTATGCAATTTTGCGGACCCTTTCAAGATGTCTTTCACTAACTCCCCGTTTGATGGATCATCTCTTTTTGGTCCTCAAGTGAAAGAAACCCTGACAAGGTGCGAGACTGATGGCAAAACTCTTTCTGCCGTCGGAGTCCGTTTTTCTACTCCTTCTAGGCCTTACTCCAAGGGCCAGAAGGGTGGAAAGATGTGGTTCTGCAAACAATCTCAAGGAGCTTTGCCTGACGCACAGAGTCGGTTCCCCTCTAAAGGCAGAGGGGGGAAAAATAATGGTAGACGCCGCCCTAGAGGCAGGGGGGGTCCGCAGAACCAGGGCAATCGAGAAACCTTTTCTGACAAGCCCTTTCAACATCCCTGAAGTGTTGCCCGACTGTCCACCTTCGGAGGCAGTCGGGGGAAGATTATCACTGTACCCAGAAGCCTGGCGATCCCTAGCTCAAGACAAATGGGTACAGTCTATCATTTCCGAAGGCTATTCCATCCCATTCTTTCGCATTCCAAAACAATCAAAAAAGTCCCTTCCAAATGTTCCACCCACTCAAAGGGAGCAAGCAGTGTTAGAAATCTCAAAGTTGCTTGCAAAAGAGCCATTCAACCAGTTCTAGCAGACCAGCAAGGATCCGGAATCTACTCCAAATTCTTTTTGGTTCCAAAGAAAACAGGGGACTGGAGACCCATTTTGGATCTCAGCAACTTGAACAAGTCTGTCAAGAAAACAAAATTTCGGATGGTCACGCTGCAGTCCATCCTACCCCTATTGGGGAAGGACAACTGGATGTGCTCTATAGACCTCCAGGATGTGTACTATCATATAAAAAAAGAACAGACGCTCCAGGAGATTTCTCCGCTTCAGGTTGGGAACCAGTCATTTTCAATTCAGAGCCCTGCCCTTTGGACTCACCACAGCCCCCCTGGGTGTTTACCAAATGCATGGCAGTGGTCGCCTCTCATCTGAGACGTCAAGGATTCCAGGTGTTTCCATACTTAGACGGCTGGCTCGTTACAGCCCCCACCAAGCATCTTCTACTACTTGCCAGAGACTACACTTTTCGCACATGTCGAAAGCTAGGTATCTCAATAAATTGCGAAAAGTCTGTTTTGTCGCCTTGTCGTGCTATTACCTTCATAGGCGCAAATCTAGACACAGTCAGCATGTCAGCCAGACTCACAGACCAGAGGATAGCAGACATACACAAACAAGTCTCTCTTCTCCTCCACAGCAACAAAATCAAAGCCCGACTGGTCCTGAAAGTACTGGGGATAATGGCAGCTGCTATCCCTCTTCTTCTATTAGCCAGATTTCACATGAGAATCTTACAATGGATGCTCTTCACACAATGGTCATACCAACAACTTCCGATGTCCCACACCATTGTGATAACTCGAGCATGCAGGAATCACCTTTTTTGGTGGATTACATCCCCCCAGCTCTTCTTAGGAAGACCCTTTGTTCCTCCCCCTCCGGTTGCTACTCTGACAACGGACGCCTCCCTGATCGGGTGGGGGGGCATTATCAGGGCAGGACGGTCCAGGGCATATGGCAACCTTTACGAGCGCCACTTGCATATAAATGTTCTAGAGATGAGAGCAGTGCTTTTAGCGTTGCAGGCCCTTCAAGACTCTCTTCCGATAGGAACGATAGCAATTCAGACGGACAACATGTCTGTAGTGTGGTATATCAACAAACAAGGTGGAACCAGATCCTACCCCCTATGTCGAGAGGCACTCAGACTGTGGCAATGGGCGATTTCTTCTCAGCGGTTTCTGATAGCAACGCACATTCCCGGGAAGTCCAATGTCATTGCGGACAAATTGAGCAGAGCTATTCTCATGCCTCACGAGTGGTCTCTGAAAAATTCAGTGTTGGAGAAAGTTTTTCTAAAGTGGGGCCAGCCTTGCTGTGACCTTTTTGCTACTCCCCAAAACAGCAAGTGCGAAAATTATTTCACTCTCTTTCCCCAACCAGGCCATCCCAGCAGAGACGCTCTAGTCCAAGATTGGCCCCGGGGACTTCTGTATGCCTTTCCTCCCTTCCCACTGATTTCTCAATTGATACAGAAAGCCATCACTCAGAAAGCTTCCTTGATCCTCATTGCACCTTACTGGCCTCGACAGGTTTGGTTCCCATTTCTGCACTGTTTTCTGTTGGAGCAACCCTGGCATCTGGACCCAGTTCCAGATCTTTTGACCCATCAGTCGGGTCAGTTACATCGCTCCCTCCCCTCTCTGAACCTCACTGCATGGTTCCTCCAATTCCAACCCTAGCCAGGCTTCCTCTAATATCTCACTCAGTTCGAGTTATTTTAATAGCTTCCCATAAAACCTCCACTCGGAAGATTTATCTTAGTAAGTGGAAACGTTTTTCCTATTGGGCGCAGGGAAGGGACATAGACCCTTTCACTGCTTCTATTCAATCGGTCCTTGATTTCTTAGCCGAACTTTTCCACTCAGGTTCGTCTCCTTCTACTCTTAAGGTCCAATTGGCAGCTATATCTAACTTTCATGTTGGAATCTCAGAGTCTGCCATCATGTCTCACAAACTTAGCAAAGCCTTTTTGAAGGGAGTTTTTCTTCTCAAGCCTCCTATTAGGAATCCTCCTCCTTCTTGGGACCTTAACTTGGTTCTCACATCTTTGATTCTTCCCCCTTTTGAACCTGCGGCTTCGTGTTTGATGAAATTGCTATACTGGAAAACACTCTTTTTGGTAGCCATTACTTCGGCTAGAAGAGTCTCTGAACTTCATGCACTCTGTAGTCGATCCCCTTACCTTTTGTTTCATAAGGATAGGGTATCCTTACGTACCAACCCATCCTTCTTACCCAAAGTAGCCTCTCCGGCAAACCTAAATCAAAACATTGACCTTCCTGTGTTTTTTTCCTAACTATTCCAACAGGTCAGAACAAAAATTACATTGGCTAGATGTTCATCGACAATTAAGGTATTACTTAGACAGGACCAAACAAATCAGAAAGTCTGACCAACTGTTTGTTTCTTATGCAGAAGGCAGAAAGGGCCTTCCAGTTTCGAAAGTATCTCTCTCCAGATGGCTTACATCTTTGATTTCTTTTGTATATGAGATCAGGCATCAAAAGTTACCAAACAAACCTAAGGCTCATTCAACTAGAGCTTTGGCTACTTCCATAGCTTTCCAAGACAGGCTGCCTATTGATACGATTTGTGCTGCAGCTACTTGGGCTACTCCTCAAAATTTCTTTTCTCACTATAAGTTGGATTTAGCTTCTAGACACAGAGCCAATTTTGGTTCCACTGTACTCAAGAGTCTGTTCCGATAGGCCACCCGGGACAAGGTGCTAGGGACGCGGTCCCATCCAGCAAGAATGAAGGCGAGATAGACAACTTAACATATAGAAGTTATGTACCTACCATAACGTTCCATGTTAGTTGTCTTCTTCTCGCCTTCTTTCTTGCGTCCCACCCTCCTTCCCCCTAGCCCGGACAGACCTAGAGGAGTTTGATTGTGACCTTTTTTTCTTACCACCTCTATTTGTATATATGTAAATACTGTAATATGTATATATTCCCTCATCAGGTTTTAGGTCACCTTCTTTCTGTCACTTTATAGAGGTGGGTTCCCCCTTTCCAGTGTTTCTGGATTTTTTCCTGGCTGGGCCTAGCTTACAAACGAGATCTGAGGTATTACCGCCTAGCATTGTGGGATAAAAGGGGAGCCTCGAGCTGGTGGAACTAACTCTCGAGCTTTTAGAGTGGCCGAGTCGGAGCCGAGGATCGGCTCCGAACCCATCCAGCAAGAAGGAAGGCGAGAAGAAGACAACTAACATGGAACGTTATGGTAGGTACATAACTTCTATTTTTTTCCCAAAGGGGATAACAATACATTTCTTGGCATTGAGCTTGAGCCCATGGCTCTGGCACCAAGCATCTGTTTCTGTAAGGCCCTTTTGTAGAGTATCCACATCATTTGGGGATTCAATAATGGCTCCCAGTTTGCAGTCATCTGCAAACTTTGTTAGCCAGAGTCCCTTAGTGTTGACCTGTACTTCAGAGAAGTAGATGCCAAACAAGAGCGGCCCCAGGACTGAACCCTGAGGTACTCAACTTGTCACTTGTCTGGAGCTGGATTTGGAGTCGGCTACTTTTACAGTGTGGGTTCTATCAGTAAGCCATTTAGCAACCCATTGGGTGACATGGGGATTGATGCCCAACTTATTAAGTTTATCTATGATTCCAGAGTGGGGGATGGTGTCAAAGGCCTTGGCAAGGTCTAGATAGGCTGTGTGGACCACCTTACCCTTGTCCATGGCTCTGGAGACTGATTCAAAGAAGTCAATCAGGTTCAAGAGACAAGATCGGCCCTTCACAAACCCAAACTGGGTGGGGTCCAGTGTTTGAAGGTTGCCAATGTCTTTGTTTATAAGTTCCATGATAATACGCTCCATGGCCTTGCAGATAAGGCTTGTCATACTGATGGGACGGTAGTTTCCGGGATCCAAGGTGGATCCCCCCTTGTGGATTGGGATAACTGTCGCAAGCAACATTTAAATCCTTGGATCTAGTGGTTCTAATGCTGTCCATTTTGCTGATGTGCAAGAAACATTTTAGGTTGTCTGTTTGTTGGCGCAGAGAGGAGTTCCTATGGTACAAGGTTTGATTCCCTCAGCCATCATTTCAGATGGGTGAGTTTGGCATAATGGTTAAGGTCTTCACATTGTTGACACAATGCACAAAGTTTGATTCTGAACTCAGTTTATTGGCTAAGCTTAAAATGGCCCTTTGGGGGTAGTTAGCCTAGTATTCAGCTATGAAGAGGTTCATCAGAGCTCGATCTTGTGTTGCACTGTATGCTAAGCATAGATTGCCTCTTAGTATAGAGATAGGACTTTAAGGCAATCTGTATAGGACAATGTGTTTATACCCTGGATTTTCTTGGTAAGGAACCTTTGTGGGCATTCCATCTACTCCGGTACATGTCGAAGGGGGCATTATGCTCAGTGATGGATCTGATATGGGCCAAGTAAAGTGGCACTACGACTTCCTTGGACCTGGATGCCATGCCTTTACTTATAAGTTGGGTGACATAGAATGGTTTTCTACATTAGCCGCATGTTGGTTAAAGGCCAGATTAATGTTGATATATTCCCAGATCCCTGACTACTGGGTCAACTGTTATTGTTGTCTTGTTGATGGAATAATTATCTTGGGTGGCAGTTTTCCCAAAAGGCAGTATAATGCATTTCTTGGCATTGAGTTTTAATCTGTTACTTTGATGCCAGTCATTTGTCTGCTTTAGATCCTGTACAGGCAGTTAACTTCCTTTATATATTTATATAAGTACTTCTATATGAGCCACTAACTGTATAATATATATTAGTATCTAAATGTAAACATATGCACATACAAAAAGTTATGCATAATATCATCTGTTGCTACTTCGCATATTTCTATTTCTAAAACATAATCTTACAGATTGTGTCATTGTTGCTTGTATTACCATGCCATGTTGTATCAAGCTGACTGCATATTATTATTTGAGTTTTTCTCCTTGGTCTTCAACTGAAAATCAGCCTCATCTCAGACATTCCAGCAGACAAAGGATAAAATCAAAACCAGACCCTTCAAATACAGAGCATTTGACTGGTTTTACTCTTATCAAGTCCTTTAAAAAATGTTTACAGGCAGACCTGTCAACTGCCCCTGTTTTAGGAGGTGCGTGTCTATTTTTGTGCTTGATTTGCCCCATCTTACAATTTTCTGAATCCCCTCACATCACATGATTTTTGAAGCTGTCTAGTACACCCAAAACCGCATTACATGACCAACGTACCAGTGGCAACAATAATTTAAAGGAGGAGGACACATCTACTACTTTTTTCCGAAGCAAAAATAAATTACCTTGGGTGGTAGAATGTTGCAGTACAGCTGACTCTCTGATAATGTGCTTATATTTTCCATCATTTTTGTCACGCTGTTATTTAAACGTGGTTCTGAATATTACACCGCATTTCTTCCGGCAGTATGAAGAGTTATGTGCTACACGGTATTCAAATTTTACACTAATTATATGTCAGATTTGTAGCTGGAGTCCTATTTTTCAAATGCCTTTGTTCCTATTGTTAATGTCTGTAGGTTGAGAGGTATGCTTTCAGGCTGTTTTAATGATTTTATGTCTGTGTGCATAGAGTCAGCTGTAGCCCATTGTACTGGGTAGCTCAAAACATATAAAGCTATGTCAAACCCAGAGCTGTTGGACATGCTACACCTAAAGAAATCCCAATCCCTCCAAGCTACTCGCTCTAGGGACCTAAACCTTGTCACCACAATAAACAGGACATGCTGGAGGGATAAATTCCTGTCCCAGAGACTTCCCATACTCTGGAACAGGCTACCCATCTATGTCAAGCAAAGTTCTTCATTAGCACTCTTCAAGAAAAATCTTGATGAGTGGATGGGAAATAGGAAATACACTCCAAGGATCACTTCTGTGTCTCTGCTCAACAGTGGCACAGGAAAATAACTTTCTTGGGTGGCGTAAGCCAGGGAACCTTGTTAGCTAGGCTTACGCAGGCCCTTGGGCCAATAGCCTAGTACCTACCTATGAATAAACAGAAAAACATAGATACCTTATGCCATGTCTGTAGAGCTTGCACAAGGATAGATAAACTCTGCAAACTGTGCTCTCATGAAGCATATTCATTTAATAGTTAAAGTCCAAACATTAGTGAATATGTTGTTTATCTTTGTTAAAAAAGACTAACCCTACTTGGGACTCCTGCTTTCCTTGTAACTCCTACTCTACCAGAAAAGGTTAAACAAAATTGTTGCGTTTTCAACACATGAAGATTACTGTTTTGAATGTCCAAGCTACACAAACACTGCTGAGGTACACATACAGAATTCAGTCTGAACTGTATCAAAATTTGCAAAGTCAACGCAAGAAAAGGCAAAAACTTCTGCACACTGTCATAGAGCAATTACAGAACATGTTGCAGTAAAATTTTCCTTCAAGGCAGGTACTGCACTAAAAGTTCCAAACCGAAGTAATTGCAGGCAACTTAATCTGTCACTCTCTTATGTGAAGGTGAAAGACATAGGTTAACATTTTGCAGAGCTTCTGTAGGCAGTATGCAGTGTTCCATCAAGTACCTTTAGAGGGCCAAAAGTAGAAGCCTCTTTCTTAGTAAGACACTATGCAAGTTGCTTGTTTTAGTGCTGACCTGAGGACATATCTGTCAACAACTTTGCTCAAGAATCAGGATCAAAACCTAAAATAATTTTGGGACAGTGGTCCAAAATCAGACACCATTTTCAATTGTTAATTTAATTTACTTAAAAGCTCATCAGGTAACAGGTTTTGTATTGGTGTATTTCTGAAGAATACGATGTGTAAGTCTCTAACAGCAGTTAGGGCAGAGGATTAATGTTCTGAGTTGTTAATGGGCTACTTCCTATGGTGCGAGGTTTGATTCCCTCAGCCTTCCTTTGCCTCCCATGTCAACTTGAGCAAGTCATTTAACCAAATAATGCTTTAGGGCATTTTGGCTAGGCTCCTTAAAGATCTTCTGACTGCAAGCCTATTAACTGCCTATGAACTTTTGTCGGGCTTTCTGGACTAACTTTAATCCTCAGTGATTTACCAGAAAATCAAAACATTTTGCGAGGGAAGGGGCAACAATCTGAGGCAAATCAGGGACAGTCAAGAGGTATGTCCCAGAATATAGTGAATTTTCTTGTGTTTGAATTTTTATTCCACTGATTTTCATCTGAATGTCTGCTCTTTTCCTGAAACATTTTTTTTTTTTTTTTTTTTTTTTTTTTTGCTGTGATGGGTTTTGTAGTACTTACTGCCTCAAGAATAAGTAATTATCTCAAAAGCATTATGTCTGGGATACTAGTAAGTTCAGAGTACGACATAGTTAGAAAGCATGCAATGTCAAAGTTGTCTTTTGGAAAGGGAATCTTTTGTTGAGGGTATTAGGTTCATTCATCCACACTTACACATCAGAGCCAACTCCTATAGTAACTGTGTGTACAATGACTGCCACTGTGTGTACAATGACTACCATTCATGGAGTTTACTAGGCAAGGGTGGTGTGGGGTGTAAGTAGATTGCCAGGGCTTTCTTTTGTATCACACATGCATCCCTACAAGTAAATTAGAAGTTGACATTCTTTGGAATGTAAGGGAAACCAGAGAACCATCAGAAAACCCACACAAACACAAGGGAGCGTATGCAGACATCACTTAGAGAGCATTCCATCTGATAACTAAGCCTGAGAACTTCTTGCTGTGAGTTGACAGTGCTACTTGCTGTGCTGCTGTGCCTGCCATGGGTGTTGTGTACCATGGTTTTAACCCCCCCCCCTCAGAAAGAGGAAGAATTTTCCTTGTTTTCTTGTCAAAACAGTTAAATGTCACCCTGAGTGCTGTCATCCAGTAGAATTCTATGTGAATCATGTCTGAAGAACACTAATTTCAGTCATTTATCCTTCCTTATGAGCTGAAATTTTGGAACTACTTTTGAAGAATGGAGCTTCTAAGCAATCTTGCATGTTTCATGAGTAGTCTACACAGTGGTATGTGCTGTGGTGAATGCCAAACAGGAAGTATTAAAGATGACATCTGGTCTACTTTTCCAGAAAACACAGTGAATGTTTATCTCAAGCTGAGCAAGGGGAGTGAACCGCTGTGTGCAGCAGGTGGATTCATGATGACAGAATGAAGATTTCTTTATTTAGTCCTATTTGTATGTCAGAACTGTTTCATTAGTAGTAGCAGAGTCCAGTCCCACATAACAGAAGTGGTCATGCTGCTCATGACTGTCCTGAAGGAAGCCTTATGGTAGGGACTAACTGAAGTACCAGAGCTTTGTGTGCCACCCCATAGAAAGTTATCTACATGGCTGGCATCCCACCAGTGTAACTTATCCCCTCTAGCCTGTAGAACACAGCAGGGTCAGTATGTGACTTAATTATGTCTTCCACTTTGTATATCTCTACAACGGTCTATGTGCCAAACCGTAATTCCTGAGTTTGCACAATGATCCATCTTACCTCAGAAGGGAGGGAGACATAAATGACAAAGAGGAGCCCCAAACCTTGCAACAAAATGCAGACTTAATGTCCATTGAGTTTATTTTTCACTGCTTTTTTTATATTGTGGACTAAAGGAGGTAAGGAGAACTTGATGCTTATGATGGTGAAATTTTCTGTTAAGTTATTCATACTGTCTGGCCACAAGATGAGTAGTAGTGGTATTTTCTGGAGTTTCTTTGAGTGTACACATCCACCTGGTGGAGATGCATGTTTACCTAATATTATCAGCTTTTTCAAAAACATCATTGCCTTTCCAGTTCTGTATCTCATCCCTTCTCGTTGATTCAAGTGATATGTCCTCAGTCAAACGTACATTGTGATACATACATGAGTCAGAACTCTCTGATATGTTCCTTGTGCATTATGAATGACTTCTAAATGTGACATGACAAAAGTCCCTTCTGTGTCTGCAGGATCATCTGGGTGTTAAAATTTCAAGTTATTCCAGTCTTGTGTTCCTGTAGTGTTACTAGTCCACCCTAAGATTTCTTCTCTATGGTTTTCCATTTTTTTCTCTATCCAAAAAACTTGCAGTTTTTTTTTTTGTTTTTGAGATTGCTACCTTGTTGCACATTCTTCCTTATTCCACAACTCTGTTTCTCTTTTCTGACTTCTTTGTCATCTTTTCTCTTAAGTATGTCATTGTTTATTGATGTACTGTTCTGGCCTCTACCTTCAGTCTGGAATGATAACTATGTACCCTTACACCATACCTCAAAAATACCACAGTTCAGTCATGGCCATTGACGACGCTGAGCCATTTGCACTCGAGATAATCTCCCATTTCAGTCTGTTCATTTGTGATACCAAGTTCTTTTTGTGATACTCTCCAAATTCTGTCTTTAATATTCACTTTCAGCATTTGCTGTCCTTGGTACATGCAGTGCTGAAATATGTTCTCCCACTGCCATACCATTCTACTTGTGGTCTCTTCTAGGGCAGGCAACTTATCAGTCAGAACAGAAAGGATATTTTGGTTCTTCTCTTCACAAGTTCCAGGCCAGATGAATTCACCCAGGTTATTTTATTATTTTTTTATTTTAATAAATCAGTCTGTGTACTAAACTGAGTGAATTCATCTGGCCTGGAACTTGTGGTGTGAGGTTTGGTTTGTTCTACAGTGTGGTGCTTCATATTTTGGTTCTTACCAAACATGGTGGTGGTGCTGCAGTAGCGCTGTCGCATCACAGTAAAACGTCCTGTTTGATTCTCAGCTAGAGCGTCTTCTGTGTGGAGACGTGTGAATGGGCGTACCTTCGTTGAGGGTTGTGCGTCAGGGCCGGCAACTCTGCACGTAAAAATCTACTGCCAATCATTAGCGGACCGGAGTTCCGCTGTGGCAACCCCTAACTGGGAAAAGCCGAAAGACACAACCACCACCACCAAACAGAAACTGATATTGGCTGTAGCCGTAGATATTCTGGATTGTATTTGCTTGCTGTCAGACCACACATTCACATCCACTACCTGTAGCATTATTTTTGTTAGTGTCTGATTGTGTTTTGCTAGATGCTCATTGGTCCAAGAACAGTCCCCATTTGAAATTCTCTTCATTATTTTTATTATATCTTCATTGAATTCTCCATTATTCTCACTGTATAACTTCTGAAGCAGGCAATACTTACTTATCTGACAATGAATGCATTTCTTTACAATGTTGTATTGATCTCTTTGGGTTCATAATGCTTCCGACACTGAACGGTGTACATTGGTGAGGATACCAAATACATATCTAAGTTAATGTAAGTCTGTAACCGTTGTATCATTGTATGCAGATGCCAGAGGCTTGCTAAAAACAGGCCTAGGCTTAGGGCTGTTATAATTAAGGCAAACCTCACAGCTGTCAGCAGTGCATTTCAAGGCTGAAATAAATTCACAATCTTTATTTTCTGTGTTGTCCATAGAAGCGTGCCCAAGCTGAAGATGTTTCTTTAAAGCTTTCTGCTTCTCCTTCCTTGTCACATTCTCTGAAATTGAGGACACCTCATTCTCACAGTAGTTCTTAAGGTCTGTATCTATAATGTTGATGCATTAATGTCCCGAATTAGTTTAAGCAGCATTCCTTTCCTATTTTCCCTGTTCAAAACTATACCTGCCCTTTTAGGGATGTCTTACTGAGCAACAAAGGTATCTCATCTAGAACAACTACTGTTTCAGTATTGCATTTATTGTGTTATATTTCTGCAGGTTATATTCAGTCTCTTCAAGGAATGCACTTTTCTACCTCCGAGCTTGGAAATCCTACTACCATCCATTTTCAATATGTTTTCCACAACACTGTGACTCAGTTTAGTGATGCAGTTGTCTAACCAGTGTTCTCCACAAGTGGTGCTTGTGCACGCAGTATAAAGTATAGCTGACCCAAGTCTCATGTGGTGTCAGTGTAGTGAAAACTGATTTAGAAATATGATGTATTCTTCTTTCATACTGTAGACACATTTATAAGCAGTATTTTATTTCTGTTTAATCTTCAGTATGTTTGTTTTCTGTAACCTAAGAATGTGTCTGCTCTTTTCTCTGTAAATGTTAAATTGGAGGAGGAAGAAAAAGAATTGCATGAAACTTGTAGTTGAAGCGTAAAATGTAACTTACTGCTTTTCCTTAAGAAACCTAGGGGTCATAAATATTTAATTGCTATATACTTCTAAGATGCAACTCAGCAGGTGCAAACAGTTAAGCAAACCATTAATAAATACATGGGAATTCATGTATTTTATTTCTGTTTTCTGACTGTGAGAAAGGGTTGATGTGATTATCCTATGTTCCTGAGAAACTACTAAATTGCAGATGGTGATCTAAGTGACAAAAACAGGTGTGATCATACCTGTATACATATATATATATATATATATATATATATATACACACACACACACACACACACACACACACACACACACACACACACACACACACACACACACACACACACACACAAAGAGAGAGAGCAGAAGCAATGCCAGTCAGTCTTGCTTAGGAGATTTTGGTGACTCTTCTGTCAAGGGTTGCTGTTTACAGTTCTGCTTTGTATAAGGTTTTACACATGTAGCGTAATTAGAGACTGTATCTTTATAAGATAAAGTAGCATAATGTTATTTAGCTGGAATTTAGTTTTTCTTTAAAAATTCTGTATTGTTGTAACTGATTACTTTTTTCATTCCTTGTGCTTTGCCTTGACCTCTGCCTATGTAACTTGTTATTACTGTGGTTAGGATTTATTTATTTATGCATAGTTATTGAGAAGAAAGTATTATTTAGCATTGTGAGTTGTCAAGTTTTAGTGTCTGTCTGTAATTGGCCAAGTTTCTCAGCAAGTTGCTGTTTTGTGTTTATTATCTTTATAATTTACATTTGGCTAGATCAAATGTACAGTAACTGTGAAGAGTCTATGCCAGTAATTCTAGCATGGCGGCAGGACTACTGTGATGGGAAGAAAGCTGTGGGGAATGATGGAAGAATTCTGCCAGCCTTTCTTTTGTGTGTGTGTGTGAAAATTATTTGTTTGAAAAAACGTTACCATGGATAAGGGGCCTTGGAAGACTCTGGTTCACTGGGAGAGTGGTAAGGAGGGGGTCTGGGAGTGCTAGGCCAGAATCTCAGCTCTTTAAGTGGTTTGTGTGTTTTCGTAGTCTGGGTATGGATGTCAGAAGCCCATAGCCAGGGCAACAGTGAATATTCACTTTATTTTACTGCTGAGGTCAGATTGCATTTGGTTAAATAGTTATTGAATCAGATTTACTAGCATCTTTATTTTTACACTTTAACCTTTTATGTATTTATTTTTGTTTACTGGAGTAAAGAACTGCGGTGGTGGTGCTGCAGTAGCATTGTCGCCTCACAGTTAGACGTTGCCCGTTCGATTCTCAGAGAGTCTTCTGTGTGGCGACATGCGTGAATGGGCGTTCCTTCGTTGAAGGTTGTGCGTTAGGCCTGGCAAGCCAGTACGTAAAAATCTACTGCCAATCATTAGCTGACCGGAGTTCCGCTGTGGTGAACCGTAACTGGGATAAGCCGAAAGACACACACATACTGGAGTAAAGCACTGATGAAATTTGTCCATTTGCAGTCTCAGCCCCGATTATGTACATAGTAACAACAGTAAAGTAAGATTAAAGATATACTAGAGGTGTGACTAGAGAAACCATCCCAATGGTAGCTGTCAGAGCTGTCTGGGGAAGTGTAGTGGATCCAAGCACCATAGCCCTTGCCTGTCACATAGCAAAGTGGTATGCAGGTTTGCAGTGATTGGATCCAAACCAGTCTTGTACCAGCATCATCTTCCTGTTTAGTAGCAAGTGGTGCTATTTGTAACATCAACTACAAAAATCTCTGCATTTGAAATGGACTCTTTGTGAAATAAATGTATGTTGCATTCTTTTGTATTTTCTGATGTTTGCTGTTCACAGTTATTTTAACTTGTTCATATTTGTGTGGATGTTTTCTGGCCCACTGTTAGGTATATATGGATTTCCTGTCACTTGTTTGGTGGATTTATACCTTATGATGGCAGTCTCACCATGCTTTTTTGTCTGCTCTGCTTGCTACTTTATTTCTGCTGGATAAAATATACTGTGTCCTGATTTATGATAATGCCTATTGCAATATCTGATGCCATTTCTCCAAAAGTGTTCTTTAGGGAGAGACTTTATTGAGGCAAAAGTAAGTTCACTGCATGCTGTTAAGGCCTACTGTGTCCCTCTTTTACATATAATGTAGTATCTAACTTTTTAAAAGGCTACCTGTTTGGCTGTGATTAGCATATTTTATTTACTCATCCAACTGTTTTTGCTCAAAATCAGTTATGTCTGATCTTAAATGCAATTTAGCGTATGTTATTTAAAAGACCATATTACTTTCCCTTATCTAAATTTAAACACTTAAATTGTATGCATCTAAGGTGTTAGCCTTTCCTGTTGCATCATTTTCTTGAGTATGGAAAATAAAATGTAAATTTGGTCCTAGTGAGTGCATCAATAGAGTAGCAGTACTGAGTGCTGTAGAGCTTGATTTTGATCCGTGAAATATGGTTGCTTACTCTCCATGTCTGCCACTTCATAACTCCCAGGTTTAGGGCTATCAAATGGCACCGTAGTACACTAGTTCCAGGGCGTCTACTCCTGGCTGAAAATACAGCAAGGCACCTGATCATTCAATAGCAATGCATCCAGGTTGTTTAAAATAAATGATCCAACACAGTAATAGTTGTTGGTCAGACACAAAATTAGTGATGACTGCCTGATGTTCATCGTGCATACAGCTGCAGTCATAACAGATGGGTTCTCCTGCCGTCAGGCGGGTCCTCGGTCGGCCGAATTCCAAAGTCTAGGTCCGGCGTCGGTTGTCGTCGCTTCTTCCCTGACGTCAGTGCGACAGGGGTATAAAACAACCAGCCGATGCCATTTTCTTCAGTCTTTCTTGCCGCGCGGTGCCCGAAGCAGAAGCAGTTCGCAAGTGCCAGTCGGCCAGCTCCTGAGATTACGAAAAATTTGGAAACCGAAGTCTTCTTAAAAGCTAAGTACCCGTTGAAACTTTTCTTGCCTCAGACCGATGTCAGACAAAGTTAATAATTGTATTTCTTGTGGGAAGCAAATACCGCATAAGGATTTCCATTCCCTCTGTATACCTTGTTTAGGCTCAGACCACGACGTCTCGGTCTGTCGCTTTTGTGCTACATTCAACAAGCGCACTATTAAGCATCAGGCGGAGTTCGCCCAGCATTTTTTTGGAAAAGCATTTAACTATACCATGTCGTCGGATACTCCGACTCTGGTTTTGTCTAAAAAACGCAAAGACAAGGACCGACACTCGAGGTCCGCGGCCTCTACCGACACCACGCCAAAGCTGACAACATGTGGTCCGGTTCTCAGCGAGGCACCTACGCAGCCCCTGATTACCGACGACACATCTTTGGCGGTGTCTCCTGTACCCGAGGTCGCAGGCTCCTCGGCCCACACCCCGACTACAGATACCGAAGCCACTCTTGGCGTTGAAACTCAGAATGTGGACAGGTCCACCTCCACTCAAGGTGTCTTCAGACCTTCCTCTTCTTTCTCCTTCAAGGCTTTCACCAAGTCTAAAGCAACCTTGCACCCTAAGAGACCAGCTACACAGGTCCCATCTCCAGGCCCCATGCCTAAGAAACAGATGCTTAAAATGGCTGAGGATTTAATTACTCTAATCAGAGGTTCTCAGCCACCTCCGGACAAAAGGCCCAGAGTGGAGGAAGATTCCCCCTCCTCTGGTCAGGACTCCATTATTTCAGAACACTCTGATGATCAGGAACAGTCTTACTCCCCTTTTGAAGACTCTGATGCAGAGGAGTCTATTCCTTCTGTATCCCCCCCTGAGGATTACTCATTTGGGGAAACTTTGCATACCTTAAGGGAACACTTCCACTGGGAAGGCCAGGATTATTCAGATTCCAAGAAAAGGCTCAGGGAATTCCTTTTGTTACCCCAGCACAGGCCTTTGGTTATACCTCCTGTCTTGGACATCCTAGATGATGTTTGCTCGGAGGCCTGCCTTAACCCGGACTCTCTACCTCCAGCTCCATTTAAGCCTGACAGGTACTACAGGGTTCCTGACTCTCACCAATTTCTATACAAAAGCCATGCTGCTGACCTAGAAACCATCTCACAGGGGCCCAAGGGAGTTAAGGCCTCCATTGCCAAAAATCCATTGCCTTCCGAGAGAGATTCCAGATCCTTAGAAAGGTGGGGAAAAAAGGTATATACCTTGGCTACCTTAACCATGAGGGCCTTAAACTGTCAGTTTCATATGCTAAAATACCAACAGTTTCTGTTATCTCAATTGAAAAGTAAAATGTCACAACCAGACTTGAAGGAGTTGCAGGATTTGATGCATAGTGCAGAACAAGTGGGTAAACATACCTTACAATGTGGTTTTGATGCTCTAGAGGCCTCATGTAGAGCTGCTGTTACAGGCTCAGTCATACGTAGGCATGCCTGGCTCAAGGAACAAGCCTTGCCTGATCATGTCAAAGCTAAACTACTAGACGCCCCTCTTCAAAAGGATGTACTATTTGGGCAAATGCTGAGGAAGTATTACGGAAAATGGAGGAAAAGGCTAAATCCATGCAAACTGTGAAAGAATTTCTGCAGGTTCAACCCCCACGTTTTAGTAGAAATTGGCCTTCCAAAAACTGGTCCTTTCCTGCCACAGACAGACCCCAAAGAGGCAGATACAGGCACCCGAGGGGCAGAGGACAATCACAAGGATCGTACAGAGGCAGACAATGGCAAGCTCCTACACAAAGAGGTGGTGAGGACAACTCGCAATCTTTCAGAAAGCAAACCCAATGACTTTCCCCTTTGCATGCCAACCAGGTCTCAAATGGCAGCCTCCTTAGGAGGAAAGCTGGCACTATTCTCAAAAAATTGGCATGTTGTCACAAAGGACAAATGGATCATGGACATTATAAACAGAGGCTACAAATTCCATTTTCATACCCTTCCAAAAATGAGAGGCATGCCAAACCTGCCGCACAATCAAAGGGCAGAGGCACAAAAGCAAATTTCAGATCTTATAAACATGAAAGCTATTCAAGAGGTACCTACACATGAACAAGGTCAAGGTTTTTATTCCAGGCTATTTCTGGTGCCAAGGAAGGGAAAAGATTGGAGACCTATTTTGGATCTTTCCATCCTAAACACATTCCTACTAGTACCAAAATTCAAGATGCTCACTCTACAGCAACTTCTTCCCATGCTGGGCAAGGAGTCTTGGCTGGTAACATTGGACCTCAAGGAGGCATACCTGCATCTCCCAATCAGACAAAATTGCAGAAGATACCTCAGATTTCTTGCAGGTTCAACCCATTATCAATTCTCTGCATTGCCCTTTGGCTTATCTACTGCGCCCAGAGTATTCACGAAATGCCTGGCATCAGTAATTGCCTACTGCAGACTTCAAGGGATACAAATATACCCTTATTTGGACGACTGCCTGATCCAAACGGACAGCAAGCACATTCTTCTGAAACATCTGGCTTATGTAATAATGTTATTAAACTCTCTGGGATACACAGTCAACAAAGAGAAATCAAGGCTAATACCCTCTCGGAAGATAATTTTCCTGGGTGCCAATTTGGACACAAACACCCAGATGGCCTACCTCACGCCAGAGAAACAGGGGCAACTAATTCAATATTTCAGAACACTGGCAAATTGCACAAGGCTGACTGCAAGGAAAATCCTGCAGGCTCTGGGATTCATGGCATCTTGCATCTTACTAATCCCATGTGCAAAGCTGCATATGAGAAAACTACAATGGTACCTAAAAAACATATGGTCTCAACACAGCCACAGTTTGGAAACAATAATACCACTAATTCCATGTCTGCAATAAGAATTTCTGTGGTGGGCTCAAGCATGTCAAACAAACACAGGTCTTCCATTCAGCAAGCCTCAAGCAAATCAAGTCATCACAACAGACGCCTCGGACTACGCTTGGGGGGCGCACATGACAGACCGGTGCATTCAGGGCAAATGGTCCCAAAAAGGAAAGCACCTTCACATCAATCAAAAAGAAATGCTAGCAGTAATAAATGCTATTATAGCTTTCAAGGACCTTCTACAACCAGGTCAACTATTGATAAGAACGGACAACATCACAGTTATGTGGTACATAAACAAGGAGGGAGGAACACATTCTTATCCCCTATGCAGACTGGCCATGTCACTTTGGAACATGGCCATGGACTTACAAATGGAACTACAAGCACAGTACTTGCCAGGCAAGGAAAACACGCTGGCAGACAACCTAAGCAGGAATATGACAGATCCACACGAATGGAAGTTGCATCCAAAAGTTTTTACAGAAATAATCCAAGAATGGGGAAGGCCAGACATAGATCTCTTTGCCTCCCACAAAAATCATCAATTGACAAAATTCTGCTCAAGGATCTTCCATCCAAAGGCCTGGAGAGTGGATGCTCTCTCTTTCAGTTGGACATCAATGACAGTTTATGCCTTCCCGCTGCTTCCTCTGCTGCCCAAAGTCCTATTGAAGACCAGAGCAGACAGACCAAAGATGATCCTCATTGCTCCGGACTGGCCAAGGCAACACTGGTACCCACTCCTGAGGAGCCTGACGCATTCTCCACCATGGACCCTGCCTCTAATGCCTCTTCTTCTGACTCACCACAGCTTCAAAACTCTTCACAGTCAGCTAGAAACACTCAATCTAGCCGCATGGAAGATTCCTTAGCATCACAGCAGGCCCTACTCTCCAAGGAGGTGCAGGATGTCATTTTGAAGGCCAGTAGGCCATCCACTAGAAAAGCCTACTCCGCAAAATGGAAACATTTTTGTGTCTGGAATGAGAAAAAGGGCCAGAACCCTGGAAAACTGAATTTACCTCAAATACTACAATATTTGGCTGAACTGCTAAGCAGTGGACTTTCGTTCTCCTCCATCAAAATCCATGCCTCAGCCATTTCTGCAGAATACAACACTGATCCACCTTTATTCTCTCACCCTCTATTAAGACAGTTCCTCAGAGGGGTTAAGAATTTAAGACCTCCAAGGAAACAACCAATACCTGCTTGGGATCTTAATTTCATTCTGGAAAAACTGACTTTGCCTCCTTTTGAGCCAGCTGCCTCATCAGATTTGCAATATTTGTCGTGGAAAACAACTTTCCTTCTGGCTATCACTTCAGCTCGTAGAGTTTCAGAACTACAGGCTCTCATGGCTGTCCAGCCTTTTATCATCTTCCATCAGGACAGAGTTTCCTTACGAACCAACCCGTCCTTTATGCCTAAAGTGGTATCCAGGGTAGCTTTAAATCAGGCCATACATTTACCTACTTTTTATCCTAATCCTCAAAACAAAGGGGAGAGATTACTACATTCCTTGGACATCCACAGACAACTGCGTTATTATTTGGACAGAACAAAACCTTTCAGAAAATCAGAACAGCTCTTTGTGGCCTGTGTGGTAGGAGCTCAAGGAAAGCCAATTTCCAAACAGACAATCTCAAAATGGATAGCTCACTGCATACGCTTTTGCTACTCCTTTCA
Organism: Protopterus annectens; assembly: GCF_019279795.1. Classification (NCBI taxonomy): domain Eukaryota; kingdom Metazoa; phylum Chordata; order Ceratodontiformes; family Protopteridae; genus Protopterus; species Protopterus annectens. Next base: position 396,143,550 of record NC_056730.1, on the reverse strand, counting down.
CGGCAAAACTGTACCTGCAGGCATTAGAACTCATTCCACCAGGGCCACAGCCACCTCTGCAGCCTTCCTCAGAGGAGTTCCTACCAAGGATATTTTGGAAGCAGCCACTTGGAGTTCTGTGCATACCTTCTCCAAGCACTACAACCTACCATTATACTCCACATCTAGAGCAGGCTTTGTCACTGCAGTCTTGCAGGGCATTTTGGCTCCTCCTAGTTCCACCTAGTGACTACCACCCCTTTCTTAGCTTTGGGATTCTACCCATCTGTTATGACTGCAGCTGTATGCACGATGAACATAGTACAGTTTTGTACCTACCATAAATGTAGATGTTCGAGTGCTAATACAGCTGCAGTCCAGGTTTCCCTCCCTCCTTCCCCTCTAGGGGTATCCTTTTATGGTGTATTTGCTTGCAACTACTGTTTTTTGATTATATTGCATTGCATTACTACATAATTTTATGTATTGCCTTCCTTCTGGGGGCACCTGACATCTGGGGCAAGAAAAACTGAAGAAAATGGCATCGGCTAGTTCTTTTATACCCCTGTCGCACTGACGTCAGGGAAGAAGCGACGACAACCGACGCCGGACCTAGACTTTGGAATTCAGCTGACCGAGGACCCACCTGACGGCAGGAGAACCCATCTGTTATGACTGCAGCTGTATTAGCACTCGAACATGTACATTTATGGTAGGTACAAAACTGTACTTTTTTCATTATCTCGCTATCACAGAAGTAGATAATTTTTTATTCCTTGTACAACAACCATTCCTCTCCTTTTTGAAATTTTATGTGGACAATTTTTGTCTATAGACCTTCTGCCAAATGTAGCACGGACAGAAGATCATGTGAGTGAAGTCCAATCAGCCACAGTCATTTGATCAAATGGAGTTTTGCAGTGTTTTCTAATAATTATAACTAACTCTGAGTTTGCCAAATATAAGAACTGTATAGTTAAGACATTACAAAAGCTCTGTTTGGTTGTTCCAGTCAAGGAGAAGGCTTTCAAACTATGAAATCTACAAGATGTTGGGCCGAATTTACGAAGGCTTGCATGGAGTCTAAGAGTAGTGTAAGATGGCATTCAGCCAATATGTCTGCCGAGCAATCCAGCAATAGCTGGCAGGGGCATGCATGAGAGCTTCTAAAGCTACTCTTGCACGGACAGTGTTATGGTATGCAAATTACCTCATTTGCTGCTGAAAGCTATGCAAATTAGGTAAATTTGCAATCCAGGAAACACTAACCTGTCCATGTAAGAGTAGTGTTATTTGCAGAAATGTACTCCGTTGGTAACGGAGTACCGTTCTGCAAATAGCTAAACGGAGGTTTGACATCTTAGTTGAGGAAGCATGCCAATGGCCAGATATAAGGCCATTGGCATTTCCAAATGTTGTAAATCCTTAAAATCCATTTTTATTTTTCCCCGATCGTCAATGTTTAATCGTAGCGCAGCACCGCGCAAACGTGCGGCACTTTAAATAAAATGAAAAAAATTGAAAAATAGCCAAAAATGGGCATTTTCACTAAAAAGCTTGTTCTGCCATGCAGGTGAATGGCAGGCTGAAAACAACATGGCCACTGAGTAGTGGTTGCTAAGGGGGGGGAAGCTCAGTGTGAGAGATGTAACCAAGCATTAGTAGGCAAGCCTATGTAAATGAGGATAAGGATAGTGAATCCCAATTTTCCCCGGCATGTGAGCCATGTCCCTAGAGTGCAAGTGTAGGAGTAGGGGAGTAGTAGAGTGGAAGATAGGTGACATCATGAGGGGGTATGTCTGAAAGACTGTAAGCTTATTGGAGCACAGTGGCTTGTGTTTGCCTGAGTTGCTCAGGATTGCAAGAGGCGTGTCTACATTTGTTCTAGCTGAAAACAAGAAACCAAAGGCGTATGCCATGGATATATCTGAAATTTCTTGCAAACGGGCACACAGCGTGTGCGCCTGTGTGCGCGGCACTGCCCTGGATGGAAACAGAAAGGGAAAAGGAAGGAAAAGACGTAGTGGGAAGTTAACCAAGGAGAACTAGCAGAGCTGCCAGGTGAAATATATCAGAATCAGCCAGTTACACAGGCAGTAGACTAGCCCAGCCCAGCACTTTAAACTCTGCAAACAGCAAGTCTACCCTGTTTTTTCCCAAGAAGTCTGCAACACTGCAGTGTACAAAGAGTGAAAACTTAAAAAGCTTAAGTTAGACAAAATGTTTGGGGTTGCTGTTGCTATCATAAACCAACATGTGCAAGATGCTAAGGGTGGTGATGTTGTGAATGCTGCTGAGCAACCCACAGTGAGGAGACGGAGAAGAGTGTAAAGACCCAGGGTAACCTACCAGGGGCTACATGAGCTGGAGATAGTGGAGCACTGTAGAGTGGACAGAGACCTCCTGCAGCAAATTGTTGAGCTGTGCCGGCCACACCTCACACACAGAACCAACAGAGGGGAACCCATCCCAGTGGATACCAAGGTATGTGTTGGCCTACGAATACTAGCTACAGGTACCTTCCAGAGACCAACTGGTGATATGATGGGGGTTTCACAGTCATCAGCATCCAGGGCACTGCACCATTTCCTGGATGCCATGTCAGCACGTCAGTGATCATGTATATTTCCCCAATTCCCGTGAGGCATTGGCCAGCAATATGCATCTTTTCCACCAAATAGCAGAATACCCTAAGGTAGTGGGTGCAATAGACTGCACGCACATACACATCAAAGCACCACCCGGTGAGTGGGGTAGGGTCTACATTAGCCGCAAGGGCTTCCCCACCATCAACTGCCAGGTCATGTGCGATGCCCAGGGCATAATAATGAATGTGTGTGCTGGCTGCCCTGGAAGCTATCACGATTCCCACATCTGGTATCTGACGCAGCTGTACCAGAGATTTGCCAATGGGGACATCCCTGACGGTCATCTAGTGGGGGATGCTTGATACGCACTGGAGCCTTGGCTGATGACACCCATCAGAAATGCACACACACCCGAACAAGCACTCCATAATGAGGTGCACGCACAAACAAGAAACATGACTGAGCGTGTGTTTGGGATGCTCAAGTCACGGTTCCGGTGCCTGGACACATCTGGTGGAGCCTTGCAGTATTCACCAACTACATGTCCCAGATTGTCATGGTATGTGCCATGCTACACAGTATGATCCTGTGAAAACAGCTGCAGCAGGAACAGCATGGGGCAGGGCCAAACAGCCCTCCACCATTGCCAAGGCCTGCACAGGCACAGCGTGACTTGGAGGAGGAACAACCTGAGCCTGCCCCAGTAGGCAGAAGGAGGCATGCCCAGTATGCCTTGGCCTTGGCAAAGAGGCAACGCATAGCACATACACTGACTCAGTAGGAACCCTGGAAATGACACCTCTCTCTGACTCGCACATACAATAAAAGGGATGCCTAACTTGACACTACATGTTGTCAAACATGTATAGGGAGTGTACTATGTGCATCCGACATAGGCAGCCCTGCAGCACCACCTGAGGCATGATTGCCCTATTTTAAGCAATATAAAGCACTGTTAAGCACATTTTGCCACTATTTAGCATATTTAAACACAATTGCGCAGAGCTGCGCACTGCGCTAACTAGCGCAACATCAGGCAACGTTGGGCAAAGTTGAGAAAAGTCAGGTAAACACACTCACACCTGCTTTACTGTTCCTTAAGCAGTCTGGTCTGCCCAGCAGAAAAATAAAAAGTAGTGACAGGGCTCGAACTCAGGATACTGTGCACTATAGTCACAGTACTGAACCACTAAGCCATGACAGCATTTCACTGGCACAGACACAGCAGGACAATTGTAGACTAACGCAAACACAAACAAATGCTGTATCATGCCCTCTGAAGAGGCATATGAGTAACTTCCCCCCAGGCCTATGCAGACAGATAACAGCAGGCCAGGCAGTGTGATGTGGGTTGGGTAGGCTATGAAGTCACAAACTAATATACGTGAAATTGGAAGCTAAGATCTGTAGTACAGTAGCATGCTTCAAGCCAGTATGATAGGCAACAGTACAGACTGAAATGGAGTACCTGACGTAGCAGTGCAGGCCTAGCAAATGTGTATAAGTGTCAGGTGAACCCCTCATCCTATGTACACCCGCAGTAACAATCAGGTGTGCCCCCCCGGGTAGAAATGTACAACTAATAGCTGTCCCCCCTGTATGCAGAAATGTTGACAAGTCTATGCAAAGTGATTCATGCAAGCCCTGCAGGCACAGTGTGCTTCCTGTCGATGTACAACACAAAGGTGAGCCCTGAAGTAAAAAAAAAACTTGATTTTTCACACACATGATTTCTGTATTAGTAGCTGTATTTAGAGGACAACCAAAAGCTGTTTGCTGAATTTCCTGTTTGCACTTAATTTTAAATCGTTTTTTTCTTAAAACTTGCATATTTTCTGTCCTTGACCTAGCACTCTTGTGTGGGGTCATTTACTGCACTGTTATAACTTGATATTACTTGTGAACCTCTGCTATCTCTGTAAAAAACAAAACAAAAAAAAATCTTGCTTTTTCCCACTTTTCTGAGAGTTAAAAAAGTTCAGTTACAGGCTTGCTGTTCCTGAACTGTTTGAAAGTTTCTGTGAGGCCATTTTTGCTTGGGCTGGAGGAGGGTCTCTCTGTTGATCAGTGGCAGTGACTAACATTGAGCAGCTTCCCTGCCCCCCGTAGAGGTGGTTACTGACTTGAAACTGTAGTTTTATTGGCCACCAGGGGTCATTTCCATAACTCCTTCATCTTCCTCTCTTAAAACCCAGTTGCCTCGTGGTTTGGGTGTCTTTTCAGGCTTGTTGGCTGTTGGTGAAGCACCCTCCAAGAGGAAAAAACGCTGAGAGAAGAAGGGAGCCACTTTTGAGATTTTAAGTATTTTTTCTCTGTTTATTTGCTAAGTTTTTCTGCATAGCTGCCTAGCTTGAGCATTTTCTGGCTTGTTAAGTTAAACTTGATTTCTGTATTAGTAGCTGTATTTAGAGCACAACTAAAAGCTGTTTGCTGAATTTCCTGTTTGCACTTAATTTTAAATCATTTTTTTCTTAAAACTTGCATATTTTCTGTCCTTGACCTAGCACTCTTGTGTGGGGTCATTTACTGCACTGTTATAACTTGATATTACTTGTGAACCTCTGCTATCTCTGTAAAAAACAAAAACAAAAAAAAATCTTGCTTTTTCCCCACTTTTCTGAGAGTTAAAAAAGTTCAGTTACAGGCTTGCTGTTCCTGAACTGTTTGAAAGTTTCTGTGAGGCCATTTTGCTTGGGCTGGAGGAGGGTCTCTGTTGATCAGTGGCAGTGACTAACATTGAGCAGCTTCCGGCCCCCGTAGAGGTGGTTACTGACTTGAAACTGTAGTTTTATTGGCCACCAGGGGTCATTTCCATAACTCCTTCATCTTCCTCTCTTAAAACCCAGTTGCCTCATGGTTTGGGCATCTTTTCAGGCTTGTTGGCTGTTGGTGAAGCACCCTCCAAGAGGAAAAAACACTGAGAGAAGAAGGGAGCCACTTTTGAGATTTTAAGTATTTTTTCTCTGTTTATTTGCTAAGTTTTTCTGCATAGCTGCCTAGCTTGAGCATTTTCTGGCTTGTTAAACTTGATTTCTGTATTAGTAGCTGTATTTAGAGCACAACCAAAAGCTGTTTGCTGAAATTCCTGTTTGCACTTAATTTTAAATAGTTTTTTTCTTAAAACTTGCATATTTTCTGTCCTTGATCTAGCACTCTTGTGTGGGGTCATTTACTGCACTGTTATAACTTGATATTACTTGTGAACCTCTGCTATCTCTGTAAAAAACAAAAACAAAAAAAAAATCTTGCTTTTTCCCCACTTTTCTGAGAGTTAAAAAAGTTCAGTTACAGGCTTGCTGTTCCTGAACTGTTTGAAAGTTTCTGTGAGGCCATTTTTGCTTGGGCTGGAGGAGGGTCTCTCTGTTGATCAGTGGCAGTGACTAACATTGAGCAGCTTCCTGCCCCCGTAGAGGTGGTTACTGACTTGAAACTGTAGTTTTATTGGCCACCAGGGGTCATTTCCATAACTCCTTCGTCTTCCTCTCTTAAAACCCAGTTGCCTCGTGGTTTGGGCGTCTTTTCAGGCTTGTTGGCTGTTGGTGAAGCACCCTCCAAGAGGAAAAAACGCTGAGAGAAGAAGGAGCCACTTTTGAGATTTTAAGTATTTTTCTCTGTTTATTTGCTAAGTTTTTCTGCATAGCTGCCTAGCTTGAGCATTTTCTGGCTTGTTAAACTTGATTTCTGTATTAGTAGCTGTATTTAGAGCACAACCAAAAGCTGTTTGCTGAATTTCCTGTTTGCACTTAATTTTAAATCGTTTTTTTCTTAAAACTTGCATATTTTCTGTCCTTGACCTAGCACTCTTGTGTGGGGTCATTTACTGCACTGTTATAACTTGATATTACTTGTGAACCTCTGCTATCTCTGTAAAAAACAAAAACAAAAAAAAATCTTGCTTTTTTCCCACTTTTCTGAGAGTTAAAAAAGTTCAGTTACAGGCTTGCTGTTCCTGACCTGTTTGAAAGTTTCTGTGAGGCCATTTTTGCTTGGGCTAGAGGAGGGTCTCTCTGTTGATCAGTGGCAGTGACTAACATTGAGCAGCTTCCCTGCCCCCCGTAGAGGTGGTTACTGACTTGAAACTGTAGTTTTATTTCCCTTTTGGGTCTATTCCTGCTTCTTTCCAGCCCCTGCTATCAAGCACGCTTTAACGTGCTTTAGCGATAGCGAGCGTGGAGTTGCCACTAGAGCAACATCGGGCAGCCGTTAAACAAGGTTAAACTCTTTCTGGCTCCAGAAAGTCTGTTCTTCAATTTTTCCCTTAGAACTGCTCTGTTAGGAACCTAAACAGTTTACACCTACACTAAAAAGTGCAGCACTTGTTCCAAATAGCTTTTCTTCTCAAAAGCTCAGCACTTGTCTTATAAGCATATCCCTTGTCTTATAAGCATTCTCTTTGCAGGTCAAGCACTCCTATATTATACAAATCTCTCACTAGCAAAACCCCCCAGGAGTGCCCACTTCCCTGCTAAGCCCACTACTTTTCTGTCTCATACCAACTCATAATTCTTTCTAGCATGTCGAAGGGTCAGATGCTGGCGTCCTCTCCTGCCCAGTTGGTGAATCTGGGAATTCTGAGACAATGTTACAATTGTCTCATGTACACGGACAACCCTCACCTCCTCCCATGTAACACTAACACTTGTGAGAGATGCAGCTATTTAGCCAGACTGGAGGCTGAGCTCTGTCAACTCAGGACTGGCAAGACCAGGCAGGAGGAGAAGGCAACTACACACACCACAATACCAGTCTCACATAACTCAATCACACCACTGAATCAAACACATAAACACACTAAGACATACTCGGAGGCTCTGAGTAAAAATTTACCTAAACAGCAGAGGCCTCCAAAGCAGACACCCAAGCAACTGCAAACTCAATACACCACACAAACAACAAATAAACAACAAAATCAGTGTGCAAAGCAGTCACTGCCCTTAAGGCAAAATACAACACCAAACATACTTGTCATAGGTGACTCCATAGTCAGACACACTGACGTCCCGCTCACCAGACTGAGTAAGGAGAAGGTCACAGTAAGCTGCCTGTCGGGGCGCTAGAATCCTCCACATAACACAAGCACTCAGGTCTCTCAACAGCAGGTACAAGTACGACTCAGTCATTGTCCACGCTGGTGTCAACGACCTGAGACGTACCTCCTTGGACTACATGAAAAGAGACATTGAGGAGCTCTCTGATTATGTAGCCCAGGTAGGTATGACCCTGACCTTGAGCAGTATCCTACCTTCACCTAGAATGATGCCACAATACAGTGATAAGATGATCAGCTTTAATAATTGGCTTAAATTCTGGTGTCATTCAAAGGGGATCCAATGTCTGTCTGCCTGGGATAACATGCTGGACAAGCCACGCTGCTCGCAAGGGACGGCTTGCACCTGTCACCCTAGGCTTCCGGATATTGGCAAAGGCTCTTGCCACCCCATAGTGCCTTTTTAGGCAAGGCTCAAATTCTAAACCTACCACCCTAGAACACAAAAGTAAAAAACTAAGGGTAATGCTGCTCAATGCCAGAAGTCTCAATCTCAAGATGCATGCACTCGAGGCCCTTCTCAGTATGGAGAACATCGATGTCTGTGCTGTGACAGAAACCTGGTTCAAGGCTCCTGAGAGCACCCCAGCACTAGCAGGTTTCACCAAATATCATGCCCGCCCCCAAAATCCGGACAACACCAAGAAAGGAGGGGTGTCCATATTCATAAAGGACACCCACACCTCAAGGTTGGTGGCAACACACGATGCATCTGAGACCATCCAGGTGCAATTAACCATAGGCAAGACTGCTCTGCAATTTGTAGCATGTTACAGGCCACCCTCTCAAACTCAGGAACCTCACATGGCCTTCCTGAAAACAATGGAGGGATAAATGTATCTCCAAACACCATCATACTAGGTGACTTCAACTACCCTAATATAGACTGGGAACACTACTCAAGCCCAAACACTCTAGCCCAAAGGTTCCTGGAGTTCATAAACTCAAATGCCATGGAACAACTAGTCACCATCCCCACAAGAGGAGAAAACATACTTGATCTCATCATCACAAACATGGGATCAAAATGTTCAACACCGAAGTATACCCCTCACTGGTGAGATCAGATCATAAACTAATCTCGCTGGAGGTCCTCATCCCCCTACCTGAAATAAAAAGACCACAGTGAAAACTTCTCAAAAGCCGACTTCACACTTCTAAAAACGAATGTGGTCTCCTTTAAGGCCCCTGAGCCAGTGGTAAACATTACTCAAACCGCTGAATCACTTACAAATGCCTTCTACCAGCACCTACAGGACTGCATGGATCAGGCAATCCCAAACAAAACTAAGACTCTTTGTACCAAAGGCAAGCATCCAGTCTGGTGGACCCCAGCCATAAACAAGCTCTACAACAAAAGGAGGAAGCTACTACAAGATAGAGCAAAATCCTTGAAAGGTAAGACACCTTTGATCATTATAAGTAAAAAACTAAGAGCTCTCATAAAATCATCCAAGGCAAATTTTGAGAGAAAAATCGCCAAGGACTCAAAAGACAATCATAAGGCCTTCTTTAGCTATGTTAGAAACCTAGGAGGAAACTCCCAGATATGCTCAGAATTAGTCCAAAATGATGTGAAGATTACTGAACCTACACACATTGCCAACATACTGGCTGACAGGTTCAGTGCAAACTTCTCCCCCCCAAAAGGAGAGATATCTATACCAGAGGATTGTAGCCCCCCAAACATCTCCAACACCCAGGTGAGAACTGCTCTCTCCAAAGCAAAAAACAGCATCCATGGGACCGGATGGTGTCCCCGGCTGTGTGCTCCACGAACTCAATGAGGAATTAAACCCGCAGTTAGGACAGCTGTTTAATCTTAGCCTCACCTCAGGATACGTACCCAAGGAGTGGCGCACGACGACTGTGGTCCCACTTCACAAGGGCGGTGCCTCCACCGACCCTGGGAATTACCGTCCCATTAGCTTGACAAGCCTTATCTGCAAAGCCATGGAGAGGATCATAATGGAACTCATAAATAAAGACATAGGGAACTTGCAGACTTTGGATCCAACCCAGTTTGGCTTTGTCAAAGGCAGATCATGCCTTTTAAACTTGGTTGACTTTTTCGAGACAGTCACCAAGGCCATTGATGAGGGAAAGGCAGTCCATACAGCCTACCTTGACCTGGCAAAGGCCTTTGACACAATACCCCACTCAGGTATCATCGAAAAACTCATCAGCTTGAATGTAAACCCATACATCACAAGATGGGTTGCAAACTGGCTAAGTGACAGAACCCACAGGGTCAGAGTTGCTGGAGCCATGTCAGACTCAAAGCCTGTCACAAGTGGTGTCCCACAGGGATCAGTCCTGGGTCCACTCTTGTTCGGCATCTACTTTTCTGAAGTACAAGCAAACACAGGAGGGTTATGGCTGACAAAGTTTGCAGATGACTGCAAACTGTGTGCCATAGTCGAAAACACATCTGACACAGATATCCTTCAGAAGGGCCTCACAGAAATGGATAACTGGTGCCAGAGCCATGGCCTAAAGTTAAATGCCAAGAAATGCATAGTCATACCCTTCGGGAAAAACAAGGTTACCCCTAGCTACCATATAGGTGGCAATCCACTGAGCACAGAAGAAGTCATCAGGGATCTGGGGACCCAGGTTGACAGTAGCCTTCGCTTGACACTCATGTTGCTAAAGTAGTTAGGAAAACCTTCTACATTGCCCACCTGATCATGAAGGGATTCACATCTAGATCAAGGGAGGTCATCGTCCCCTGTACTCATCACTCATTAGACCTATGATTGAGTACAATGCCCCATTCGAATGTATCTGACCCGACACCTGCAGCAGCTGGAAAGGCCCCAAAAGTTCCTCACCAAAAGGATAAAGGGTCTCAAAATATGTCTTATGCTGCCAGACTGAAAGAACTCCAGCTCTATTCAGTCTCATACCGCTTGCTCAGAGGTGACCTGTGCCTGACATATAAGGCCATGTCAAACCCTGATTTGATGAATATGCTTCACCTCAAAAATCTAGATCCCTCAGAACCACAAGGGCGGAGACTTAAACCTTGACACGGTTATTAATAGAACGTGCTGGAGGGACAGATTCATCACCCAGAGACTCCCTATGCTGTGGAACAAAATCCCGGTACATGTGAGGCAGAGCACCTCGCTGGCCTTGTTCAAGAGGAATCTTGACCAATGGATGGGGGATCGCAGATATACCCCAGGGATTACTTCAATGTCACTGCTTGACAGAGGCACAGCAAAATAATAGGCATAGTTTTATTCAAACTAAAGGGGTGGCGAAAGCCAAATAACTATGGGCTAGGCTTATAAATGCCCTTGGGCAGATAGCCTAGTACGAACCTATGAACCTATATATGTCCATACTGGGCATGCTCACACACTTAGGCCATGTCCGAGTACAGCAGTTGGCCACACATCTGGCAGTTGCAGTTCTTACCCCAGAAACTTGTCACTATTCACCAATCCTGCCTTGCGCACACAGTTATATGAAAACAGACCCATATAATATATTGGACTCCTGTCATAATCAAACTATGTACTACAAGTACTTAAGTTGTTCAAAGAAAGTGAAAATTCAAAGAAGATCAATAAATCTCTGATCAGTATCAGCAATAAACAATGAGCACGCCTAACATTATCCAATCCATGTTCTGGCAAAAAACATTGTCAGAGTCCATAGAGAACCATGAAGCTTTCTTTCGCTATGTCATAAATATCAATGTAAACTCATATATGTTCTGAGTCATTGCAAACTGTCAATGAATACATGTACATGACTGACATTGCCAACATCTTGTCAGACAGGTTCATCCATATTTACCCCCCCTCTCACTGACAGAAGGGCCCATTATCATACCTGGAGATTGTGAAAACCCAGAAATCACATATACAATGGTTAAACAGCTCTTTCCAAACCTAAAAACATGGCGTCTATGGGATGACATGGTTTCCCTAGCTGTGTCATCTGTGAACTCCAAAACAGACCCTGCACCTGAACAGTCTGTTGAGACTCACCCTCTGTACAGGATATGAAACTGTTGAATGGGTTACAGCAACGTTTGGCACACTCCACAAGTGTTGGTGCACAACAGACCTTGGGAACTATTGTCTTATAAGCCTACTAAGCCTGATCTGCAAGGCCATGGAGTCCATCATGATGGAACTCATAAACAGAGCTATTGGGAGCCTACAAACCCCCAACCCTACCCATTTTGGTTTGGTCAGGGACAGATCATGGTTCCCAAACCTGCTAGACTGTTTTTAAGACAGTCACCCAGGACATACATCAATGAAATGAGCTAGACACTTCCCACATAGACCTTGAAAAGCCCTTTTCCCACATCCCAGACACATGTCGTATCCACAAAATCAACAACCTGTGCATAAATATTTTATGTCATCTGATGGATTGCCAACTGGGGCACAGATAGATCCCACAAGGTAAGAATTGTGGTCTCGTGTTCAAGCTGGTAACAACTGCTGTCCCCCATGGCTCAGTGCTGGGACCCCTCCTGTCTGGTGTATACTTTTCAGAAATATAGTCAAACACACGAGGGCTATGTTTAGCAAAGTTTGTGGATGACTGCAAAAAAGTTGTCATAGTCGATGTTTGGGACAACAGAGACATCCTTAAAAAGGGTCTCAGTCAGACAGATGTGGTATCAAAGTTATGGCCTCGAGCTACAGTCATACAAATACCACATAGGTGCCAACACCCTAAATATGGAGGTGATAATAAGGGATCTATGGACACACGTGGATAGTTATCTCTACTTCCAGAAACACATTCACAAAGTGGTTAGAAAATCATGCTGTGTGTTCCCACAAACTGTCAAGATCTTTGCACATAGGTCAAAGAAGGTTCCCTCTACTCATCAGTCATCAGACCCGTCAGAGATTACCACAACACACTTGTGATGAGTCTGACTAGGCACCTTCAGCAGCTGGAAAGACCACTGAAGTACCTCAACAAGAGGATTACTGGCCTCAAACAGTTGCTCCATGCAACAAGACTGAATTTAACTCAATCTGTACTCTGTTGCATACTGTCTACTCAGGAGATCTCTGCCCAACAGACAGGTCCCTGTCCAATGCAGAACTGATGTACATGCGCTATCTGAAGTAATCCTAAGCTCACTGTACCACATGCTCTAGGGATATCATCATCACAACATTAAATAGAACATGTTCGAGGGATACATTACTAACTCACAGACTTCCCTTGCTTTGGAACAGGCTCCCAACCGACATTAAGCTGAGACCCTCACTGACACTCTTCCAGAGGAGCCTTGATGAGTGTATGTGAAACTGAACTGTCACACCATGGATCATTTCATCAGCTCTACTACACAGAGGCCTAGGGAACTAACTCCATGGGTGGTGATAGCTGCACACTCTGGCCATACTAGTATATGCCTTCAGGCAGATAACCTATTACCTACTTATGTACCTATATATATATGTTGGGGGAACACAGTATAATAAGACAAAGATGGATGGGCAGAGATGTGTGTAAGAGGGTGACCATGACAGGGAGCCGTCCAGGCTGTCCCACCTAGCACACATCCCAATGGCATGAAAGACATGAGGTGCACATCTCTCCCACTGTACATAACAGCCACCAGTATCTGTAAGCATTACAGTGTATGTGGTACATGTGCCTGCTGTACAACATGACTGTACAATAAAGTACACATCTACTATCTGTAGACATGTACCTGTCACATAGGTTCATTGGTATGTAGTAGACTATCTCCACGAAAGCATATATCAGCGTACCCAAGTTGTGCAGCTTTCACCACACCATTGGGTAGTTTCCCAAGGCTTAGTTCTAATAGTTAGTACCCTAAGCCGCTTTCTAGTGGGGCTGCTGATGTGATGCCTGGCATGAATTGTCCGTTTCCCATCCACTCATCAAGGTTCCAATTGAAGACCGTCAGCGAGGGGTTCTGTCTGATTTACACTGGGACTCTGTTCCACAGTAAGGCAAGTGTCTGGGATGGTACTCTATCCCACCAGCATGTTGTATTCATTGTTGTGATGAGGTTCATATCCCTGGAATATGTAGGGCGACTCAATGTTGTTATCTGTAGATGGAGCATGTTCAACAGTTATGTGCTGGACATGGCTCTGTATGTTAGGCAGAGTGTGCCTCTGAGTAGGCGGTACACAATGAAGAGCAGATGTAGTTTTATCAGTTGTGTTGCATAACACAACTGTTTGAAGCCAGTAATCCTCTTGGTGAGGTACCTATGTGGTTTCTGCAGCTGCTGGATATGCTAAGTCGAGTACATCCAAAATGGTGCACTGTACTCAATGATGGGTCTGATGACGTAAGAGTAGAGTACCAACACTACCTCTTTGGATCCTGATGCAAACCCTTTGTTGATTAGGTGGGCCAGATAGGATCTCCCAATCACTTTGGCAACATGGTTGTCAAAGGAAAGATGACTATCTATTTGTGTCCCCAGATCCCTTATCACCTTGTCATTTTTAAGGGGGTAACAGCTATGTGGTAGTTTGTGGGTATTTTGTATTCAACAAAGAGGATCACTATTCATTCCTCCACAGTGAACTTGAGGGCATGATTCCAACACCACACATCTGTCTCAGAGTCCCTTCTGGAGAATATGTCTGTCGTCCGGGGAATCTATTATGGCAAACACTTTACAGTTCCCAGCAGACTTAGTCAACCACAACCCTTCTGTGTTGGCATGTACATTTGAGAAGTCTATACCAAACAGGAGGGACCCCAGGACTGAACCCTGGGTGACACCAGTCGTTACCGGTGTAGAGTCTGACATGTAGCCAGCAACTCTTAAAGTGTGGGATCTATCTGTGAGCCAGTTTGCAATCCATCTTGTGATGTATGGATTCATGGCCAGGTTGGTGAGTTCATCTATGATACCTGACTGGGGAATGGTGTCAAAGGCCTTAGCGAGGTATAGATAGGCTGTGTTGAGCTTATTTGAATCATCTGTAGCCTGGGTAACTGTCAAAGAAGTCCTCTCAGTTCAGGAGGCATGGTCTGCATTTGACGAAGCCAAACTGGGTGTGCTCAACTGTGTGAAGCTTCCCAATCTCTGTATTGTTGACTTCCATTATTATTGGCTCCATTGCCTTGCAGAACACACTCGTCAGGCTCATAGAGCATGAATGCCAAGGGTTTTTTTGTGGCCCCACCCCTGTGGAGTGTGAAGAACGTTGCTGTGCAGCATTCTATGGGTACATATCCTGTAGAGAGAGGTGTAGGTATTTTTGATGAATATGGATACATCCTCACCCTATGTGCTATGATTCGGGTTTTGATGCTGGAATGTATGGAATGAGTAGTATCCTGGTAGTGCTGGTGTGCTGTCTGGAGCCTTGAATTAGGTTTCTGTTACTGCACAGATATCAATATTCCCCATAATGAGAAGTGCCTCGAGTGTGTGCATCTGAAAGCTGAGACTTCTGGCAATGAGTAGCATTTAGCTCACTTTGTGGTTATTTTTGTTGGTTACGGGGTTTGGTTTGTCCTGCGTGACCGGTGTTCCACACCTGAAGTCAGCGCCTCATTGGTCGCGTCTGACCATAAGCTAATTACCCTACATATCCACATTCTGGACCCACACCCCCATTAAGGAAACCATGTTAAAAATGTCTCCAGAGCCAACTTCATGCTTCTTAAGACAGAAGTGCTGAACTGCAGGACACCCATGCAGATGGACAATACAGTTACGTCTGCTGAATCCTTCCCATTTGCACTTTATAAGCACTTACATGACTGCATGCATCGTGCTTTCCCAAACAGAACCAAGACGCTATCCTCCAAGGAAAGGAAGCCAATCTGGTGTTCCCCTGCCATAAACAAACTGCACAACAGAAGGAAGAAAATGTTGCAAAAGAGGGTAAAATCCCATGAGTGGAAGAGCTCCATGATCAACATCAGTAAGAAGCTGTGACCCCTGATAAAATCCTCCAAAGCTAGTTATGAAAACAAAATCGACACTGATTCTAAAGACAACCACAAAGCATTCTATAGCTATGTCAAGAATCTCAATTGCAACACTCAGATCTGCTCTGAGTTACAGCACAATGGCAATAAATATACAGACCCAACTGATATTGCCAACATCCTGGCAGATAGGATCAGTGCTAACTTTAACCCCCCTCTCACCCATGAAAGAGCACATCTCTATAACGGAAGACTGCAAAGTTGCTGTCATCATGGCTGCACAGGTAAAAAAAACACTCTCCAAAGCCAAGAACACAGCATCCATGGGACCAGATAACTTCCCAGGCTGTGTTCTAAACAAACTACAGAACAAACAGGCACCACACCGACATACCATGTTCAGTCATATCCTCACCTCAGGCTTTGTGTCTGCTGAATGGCGCACAGCGACGGTTATCCCACTACACAAGGGTGGGGACACCACGGACCCCAGGACCTAGCGCCCCATTAGCCTGATGAGCCTGCTCTGCAAGGCCATGGAATGTATCATCATATAACTTATAAAAAAAGACATTGGTAATCTCCAAACTCTGGACCACAACCATGTTGTGTTTGTAAAATGCAGATCATGTCTCCTAAACCTGATAGACATCATTGAAGCAGTCACCAGAACGATAGACAAGGCTAAGGTGGTTCACACAGCCTATGTAGATCTTGCCACGGCTTTCAACACCATCCCCCATTCTGGAATTATAGATAAACTCACTAAACTAGGTATATATTGCTATGTCACAAGATGGGTTGCCAACTGGCTCACTGACAGAACACACACTGTGAAAGTAGCAGACTCCAAGTATGACTTTGGACCAGTGGCAAGTGCAGTACCACAGGGTTCAGTCCTGGATCCTGTCCTGTTTGGTATCTACTTCTCTGAAGTAAACTTTAACATGGAAGGTCTGTGGCTAATGAAGTTTCCAGATGACTGCAAACTAGGAGCCATAACTGAAACTACTAAAGATGTGGACATCCTACAAAAGGGCCTCACTGAGACAGATGCCTGGTGTCAAAGCCATGGCCTCAAGCTCAGTGCCAAAAAGTGCATTGTCATCCCCTTTGGTAAAAAGTCTGTAGCCATGAACTACAACATAGGCGGTAGTATACTTAACACTGAAAGTGTGATAAGAGACCTTGGGTCACAGGTGGACAGTGGACACACCTGTGATAATCACATCCCCAAAGTAGTCATAAAATCCTTCTACATGGCACACCTCATCACAAAAGGTGTCTCATGCAGAGTAGAATAGGACATTGTTCCCCTTCTACTCATCACTCACTAGATCCATAATAGAGTACAACGCCCCTTTTGCTATGTACCTCACAAGACATCTACAACAACTGGAAAGCCTGCAGAAATACCTCACAAAGAGCATTAGCGGCCTGAAATACATGCCATACACAGACCGTCTCAAAAATACTCCAGCTGTACTCTCTCGCATATCGCCTACTCAGAGGTGATCTCTGCCTAACATACAAAGCTATGTCAAACACAGAGCTGTTGGACATGCTCCACGTAAAACACTCACAAGCCCTCTGATCTTCGGCCCCAAAACCCAGACTGAAATACAAAAGGAAGGGGTGTATCCATTTACCTTACACCTTCAGGTTAGTGGCACAGCATGAGGCCTAGGAGACCATGCAAGTGCAACTAACATTAGGCAAAGCTACTTATCAGATTGTAGCCTGCTACAGATCACCTACCTTGTCTCAGGAACCTCATTCAGTATTCCTGAGAACAGTGGAAATATAAAGGTCCTACCAAACACCATTATATGAGGAGATTACAACTACCCAAACATTGACTGGGAGAATTACTCATGTACAATGTCCTTTGCCCAATGCTTCCTAGAGTTTAAAAACTCAAACGCCCTGGAACAGCTGGTCACCATGCCCACTAGAGGCGACAACATACTGGACCTGATCATCTCCAACATGGGGTACCAGTGTTCCACAACAGAGATAAACCCCTCGCTGGTAATATCAGATCATAAAGTAATCACACTGGACATCCACACCCCCCCCCCCCAGTCAAGGAAACCACTGTGAAGAAATTTTCAAAAGCAAACTGCACACTTCTCAAGACCAAAGTGGAAAGTTCCAAAGCCTCCTTGCTATAGGATAATGCTATACAATCTGCAGAATCATTTACAAGTGCATTCTATGAGCATCTACAGGGATGCATGGATCGAGACATCCCAAATAAAACCAAGACGCACTCCTCCAAAAATAAGAAACCAATCTGGTGGTCATTGCCCATAAATAAGCTTTACAACAGAAGGAGGAAATGAACACATGATAGAGCAAACTTAACAAAAGGAAAGGCATCACTTATCATTATTAGGAAGAAACAATGATCGCTCATAAAATAATCCAAGGCCAGTTTCTAAAGACAACTTGCCAAGGAATGTAAGAATAACAACCATAAAGCCTTTGTTAGCTATACCAAACATTTAGGTGGCAACTCTTAACTATGCTGTCAGCTACTGCAAAATGTCAAAAAATATAATGAACCAACTGACATTGCCCACATCCTGGCAGACAAGTTCAATGCAAACTCCCCCCCCCCCATCATCCCCAAAAGGGCCCGTGTCCATCCCAGAAGAATGCAGAGCCCCAGACTTCATGGACATGCAGGTAAAAACAGCCCTCTCCAAAGCTAAGAACACAGCATCAATGGGACTGGATGGTATCCCAGGCTGCGTCTTACACCAGCCCCAAAAGGAACTACATCCTCACCTACATTCACTGTCCAGACTCAACCTTACCACAGGCTATGTACCCAAAGAATGGCATACAGCAACAGTCATCCAGCTCCACAAAGGTGGTGCCACAACAGAACCTGGAAACTATTGCCCTATAGGCTTACTCAGCCTGGTCTGCAAAGCTATGGAGCAAATTATCATGGAACCCATAAACAGAGACATTGGGAACCTCCAGACACTGGACTCTACCCAACTTGGCTTTGTTAAAGGCAGATCCTGCCTCCCAAACCTAGTTGACTTCTTTGAAACAGTTATCAAGGACACAAATGAAAGTGAAAGTAGTCCACACAGCCCACCTGGACCTCACTAAGGCCTTTGATACCATTCCCCACTCTAGCATCATGAACAAGCTTACCAGCTTAAACACTAACACTTATGTCACAGGATGGGTGGCCAACTGGCTCACAGATCAAACACACATATTCAGAGTTGAGGGTGCCATGTCCGACTCTAAACCAGTCACAAATGGCATCCCACAGGTTTTGGTCCCGGGACCCCACCTGTTCAATAGATACTGCTCATAGGTACAGGCAAGCATGGGAGGAGTATGGCTGAACAAGTTTGCAGATGACTGCTAACTGTGGTCCATAATCGACTCTATGGCTGACACAGACATCCTCCAGAAGGGTCTTACAGAGACAGATACCTGGTGTCAAAACAATGCCCTCAAGCAGAATGCAGAAAAATGCATAGTCATCCCCTTTGGATAAAACAAAGTGCACACAAATTACCACATAGGTGGTAATCCAGTATGTACGGAGAATGTAATTATAGACCTGGGGACCCAGGTAGATAGTAAACTCTCCTTTGATGATCATATTGCCAAAGTGTTTAGAAATTCCTTCTATGTAGCCCACCTAATGTCTCCTAATGTAACCCACTTTGTCTAGTCTGATGATGTCACCATCCTACAAATATACCTGTGGAAAGGAGAACTCCCAATAATGTGTATAGCGCGTTGTGTAAATGTGTACTGCTGTAGTATCATAAAGTAGTTAGGTAGGGGTTTGAATCCTGCACTTGCCAACTGTATGAGAGTGTGTGTGTGTGTGTGTGTGTGTGTGTGTGTGTGTGTGTGTGTGTGTGTGTGTGTGTGTGTGTGTGTGTGTGTGTGTGTGCGCGCGTCTCCTTGGAGAGGAGCAACCTTTTTGAAGACTACTGAAACACCTTAAAAGTGGTATACTCATCTTTGTCAAGTCTGATGATGTCACCATCCTACAAATATACCTGTGGAATGGAGAACTCCCAGTAATGTGTATAGCGTGTCGTGTTAATGCGTACTCCTCTGGTATCACAAAGTAGTTAGGTAGGGGTTTGAATCCTGCACTTGCCAACTGTATGAGAGTGTGTGTGTCTCCTTGGAGAGTAGCAACCTTTTTAAAGACTACTGAAACACCTTAAAAGTGGTATACTCATCTTTGTCAAGTCTGATGATGTCACCATCCTGCAAATATATCTGTGGAATGGAGAACTCCCAGTAATGTGTATAGCGCGTCATGTTAATGTGTACTCCTCTAGTATCATAAAGTAGTTAGTGTTTACCAAGTGTAAAAAAATAAATAAAACAAAAAAAAATGTGTATGCGTGTAGTTCTATGTTTCTGTCTGTACGTGTGACTGAATGCATGTATGAAAACAGAAGAGAATGTGTGTGTGAGAGATCGAGAGAGTGGGAGTGATCTGAATGCATGTATGAAAGCAAAAGAGACTGTGTGTGTGAGAAATCGAGACAGAGTGAGAGCGATCTTGTGTGAGTGAATGCATGTATGAATGAGTTTAGTTATGGAATAAGTAAAGTAGGGTTAGGTGTGTGTGTGTGTGTGTGTGTGTGTGTGTGTGTGTGTGTGTGTGTGTGTGTGTGTGTGTGTTGCACGTGTGTGACGCTGTTGGTCAATGTGATGTGGGTTTTGATTTTACTACTGTATGACATATCACAATGACAACAGTATGTGCATTACACATGTCAGGTAGCTGTGTGGCAAATACATATACATACATGTGACCTCAATTATTTCATAGGTGGGAACCCTGCTTTCTCCATGAACACATCTGTTATCTTTGCCAGAGTGTGCTGTCGCTTTCCAGACCTTAGGTCACATCTGTATGCTTGTGACAAGCCTAGCCACTGCAGTGATCCCTGGTCTACGTCATCCATTTTACATACACTATTCAATAGTAACCGTAATGAGTGTGAGTGAGGGTTTATGCCTGAGGTATATTTGAAACCTGTTCAAAAGCAGCAAAGTCTGTCAAAGATGGCTATTTATTATAGGTGTGCAACAACCTTTGTAGATATGCATGCAGACCCATTATTGCTTATGTGATCCACAGAGGGATTTCCAAAACCCTCTGGAAATGTGATTATCAAAGGAGAGATGATGTAACACAGTGCTCTATGTATACATCGGTACCTGTTCAACATTTTGGGTCTACTACCTATGTGGTACTCTGGGGATACTATGTTTTGTAAAAGTGGATGACTATGCTTTATTTGGCTTATAGCTTTACAACATGGGTTTGACGCCAGGTATCTGTCTGTATGATACCCTTTTGGAGGATGTGTGTGTCATCTGGAGAATGCATTATAGCCCACAGTATGCATTGCCAAACGTGGCCAGACATATCCCTACTGTGTTTGCTTGTACCCAGGAAAGCTATATGCCAAATAGGAGTGGTCCCAGGACTGAGTGCAGGTGAATACCACTGGCTACTGGCATAGAATAGTACTTGAAGGCTGCAAATGTTACTGTGTGTCAGTTGTCAAGACATCAATTAACAATTGTTTATGGTCAGGCTGTTGAGGTTATGTATACTACCAGAATGCAAACCAATGACAGATAGCAACAGTATCACCCACAGCACAGTGTCAGCCTGTGTGATACACACAAGTGTACTCAAGTTCCAAAATGTGTGTAGTACAATGCATACTGGCCACCAATAGAAACTATGGAGTGTTAACACTGTCTAATACAGGGCATGTCACCCTGCCCATGTGTCCATTATGCACGTACATGCAGACAGTGCACCTCAACCATGTTCACAAATGTACACTTGCAAATCTGTGCTGCACACATCCCACACTTACTGTCCACTCTCATGCTGACAAATCTTCACACATCAGTCAAATGGCACAAGGGCAGACAATACACAATTGGAATAAACACTGGTGTAAACAATACTACATTGATAATTATAGCTTTAATGCATCATGCCTGCTTAGCTACACCTTCAAGAATATCATTACACTTTACTGCTGACAACATGCTAACATTGCTATTCTGTTATAAAGTCACCCTGTGCATTAGCATCATGTTAGCCTGTTCCTGCATCAATGTTACAGATGACAGGAGGTAGCACAGGTTTCATCATATGCACAGCGTGTGTTGTTGGTTTGCCAGAGGCCTACATTGAGCCATACAATCGGCATGTGTGTGTGAGGGCCAAGAGTACTGTTATGGGCCAATGTGGATGTAATGTGTGCGGGTATGTGTTTGCCCTAGCTGTCTGGTTTATGTGTGTGTGTCTGCATGCACACAGTTCCACCATGTGGCTGCCATATGCAGGGATTTGTGGGACAGCTACAGACTGTACCTGGCAGGCTTTACAGATCACCATCTCTGGCCACGGATATGGGACCTGTGCCTGGCAGAGGTGCTACAGACAGTATCGGGTACTAATCCAGACTGGGTACTATCCTTAGAGGTTGACATATGTACACTGGATCCAGGCCCCAGCCACATGCACATGATCTTCTAGGACGGTCTATGGACAGCCCACCCCCAACATTGCTGGGGCTGGTACGGGCACTACGGGAGCGGCTATCACTTGATGGACGTCCACGGCGACTGCCAGCTGATGATGTTGCTGGCATACATCCACGTCTCAACAGTCCCGCACTGTCCTGACACATGGACATGACATTGTGGAGGACATCTAATGTCTCACCCCAACGTCTATCAATGACCGCAGTGTAATTACTGTCATTTAAAGAGGTGTTATGAGCCCTCTGTGCCCTTAGTCCCTGTCTGGTGTACTGCTCCATACGTGCCTGTGCCTCCATGACAGACTGGAACATGCATATGGTTGTAAGATTTGTAGCATATCTGCCAGGGGCATGATGACCAGCAGTGCTCTGATGAGTACCCCTGGACTTCTGCGTATGTGGTACCATTCCAGACATCTGGCTAATGCTGCTGTGTCCTGATGCATGTGCCATAGATACCACACTGTCCTGGCCATTGCCGACTGTACACTGTCCCTCTGCTAAAGGTATTGGTGATGATGGATGTACAGGCAGTATGACTATGTGCATGGATGGGGTGGAGACTTGTGTACTGTCAATTGGTGGCCCAACAACAGACCCTGACAAACATGCCTGTGCCTCAACACACTTATCCTCATTATCACTGTTTGTGTCAGTGACATCAGGTTCTCTGCGGCACTGAACCAGCCCAACCTCAGCACCTGTGAGAGTAAAACAGGAAACACACTTTAAGACCTTTACTTGATGTCAGAACACATGCACACAAATACACTCCTCACTAAAGCAGACACACACACACCACCAGCAATCTCAGAACATACTCAATAGCAGTTGATAGTGGGGTACAGTATCACAAGCCAAACAGTCATATCACACATGTCAGCATGCAGGACATGTATTGCTCAACAGCATTTAGTGCAAGTGTAGACAGTCCTTGTTACTAACAGTATACATGTCTTTGATGCATGTGTTTTGTTGTTCAGTGATTGGCCTCCCCCTGGAACGCAATGTATACATGGACACAACATTGCTGTGCAAGTATTAAAAACTCTTTAATGTATTGTGCACCATCACTCAGGTATACATACCATGGCTCGATGTGTATCTGTTTGTCACATAGATATCCAATTCTGATTAGAGCCTCTGTGTCTTTAGCAAATAATTGTGGACACAGTTTTAGCTCATGCATGATGTGTACACACACAAGATCAGTGGTGCATGTATAACTGATGGAATACCATTGGTCCACATAACCAATGTACAGTAGTTATGGTGAGTGTAGATCATATTGTGGACATGTCAGTGTCATCTATGACATGGCATGCTAAAACACAACTGCAAATTTAAACACCACACATACCCAATTTGTGTCATATGACCTAGCCACTCAATAGCATTACAAGACATATGTGTCAGTTGTGCAAATGGTGATTGGTATGCATATTGTTTATAGGTGCATATGTTTGCACACACACAACATTGAGGTGTATAGCAATGAAAGCTATGTGTATTACTGTGATTACAGTAACTGGATGGGGTGTAGTACCATAAGCCATCATCATGAAGCATCATGTGGTCACTCAAGACTACAAATGTGTCCCAAACCAGCACCTATCATGCTGTTCCAGAACTGCACTACCATGGCTACAGTCACCATTTCACAGCCAGTTGTTACATGGGTTTGTAAGGAGGCCAATAAGGAGCATTGCCTAACATGAATGTGTTGTGTGTTGCAGAGTGTTTCACTGCCCCATGATAGGCCTTTACCCCTCAGGTATATTATGTGTGCTGTGTGGATGACATTTGGGATACTGGAGTGTGACTTTACAGAGGGTTTGTTAATACTTCATGTGTAGCATGTTAACATGTTCTGTGTATGACATAGTTGTGTATGTTGTGTGCATGCGTATCGACTCTGCCTATCCAATGGTCACTACAGTGTAGCCACATTTGTTTGAGATGGTCTGTGTATTGCATGTGTTTGAGGCAGCTAATCACATTACTGAGATGTGCGTAGTCTCACAGCAAACATGCACATCATGCATTATGCGTAGGTGTGTTACATGTGAACATGGCCCACACCTTAACTATGACATGCACTTTTTATTTGCAATAATAAATGTAGAACACACTCACCAGCATGTGTCCGCTGCCTTGCTATCACACCAGAGGGACCTACATGGATATGAGACAGTTTGTCAGTGGTGACAACTGTGGCGTTGCTACTGTGGGTTTGCAATCTTGCAGTAGTACAACAGTTTACATTCACAGGCCTACAGATTATGTTCCAAATGGTCAGTATTGCACAACAGGCTCCACATCTTCTAACTACACAGTAGACATCTCACATATGCATGATCTACCAATAGAGGTAACAGTAGTCTACAGATATGCCATGTTACCCGCACTCTCCATGTGTTCTTGCTGGGTGGCTCCAACCTCCATCAAGGTAAATGTCTGCTGCTGTTGTTGTTGGGCAGGTGCCACCAGGCTCAAGAGCAGCTCCTCCACTCTGGTGAGGGGGGGTAGATGTTAACCCCACGAACTGTTGCAAGCTGTTGTCTATGGACATCAGAAGCACGCTGCCGGACATGTCTAAGTAAATCACTGCAGTGATGGCGTACCTGCTCATATGTCCGGTTATGCATGCCTATGTCATTTACCCTCTGGACAACATTATGCCACAGTGCAGTACGCTCATGCTGGTCTTAGCTGGTTCTTGAGAATAGTAGGCTGTAGTGCTGAATCAGACAGCTGGTAATAATGTAATCCTTAGCACTGCTGTAGCTAGGATTACGATGGTGGGCCATGATCCCTGGAAGACAAAGAAAAAATATGTCTGAGCAAGTCATGTGGCACACTTAGCATTATACAGTACAGATATCACTGAACTGCCATATATAGCAACCTATTAGCTGACTGAGATTAAACACTTTCAGTACCACTTATCAGTGCTCACCCCACAACTGCTTGAAAATGCCTGGCACGCTCTATATAATAAACCATGTTTTGCACAGCAACAAAATAAAATCACTATGTAAGACTATACAACAGTACATGGCACACTGTATGCGACACAGTGCACCACCTAGCCACAGAAGGTATAGATCAAGCGAATGCATAAAGAAATATGTCATCCATCGCAATGTTTGTAAAGCCCAGTTACAGTATTACCATTATACCACACAACTTGTTGATGGCAAACCCGTGGCCAAAATATGTGCACAATTGTGAATATAGGTGGCATACTGCTGTAGTAAACTATAAATGTTGCTAGATACGCAGTTATGTCTTGTAACACACATATGACAGAGGACATGTTACAGGCATACCCACACACACATCAGACATAATTACAAGACACAAAGGTATGGCAACCCAGATAAGCTTTACGTGTGTACCATACAGTACTGTGTGTCAGTACTTACAAAACCTTAAACCTGAGGAATGTAATCTGTGAAGACTACAGGGACCACATAAAACAGTGGTTCCAAGCAATATGGACATACACCATACTTTGCTATTTAGGCCTACAGCTTCAAGTAGTACTACAGTTCATACAGGATTTGGATTCAACATCCGTACCAATCAATAAGCATACATGTAGTGCTTTAGCCTCCAATGACACACCCCAGTTAACACCTAGGGACTACATCAGACCGTATGCCATAGTGCTTTATCTGCCTAGCAACAGCATACACAGCTTTTGCTGGGATCAAAGCAAGGACACATAATACTGTGACAGAAACAGTTTCCCAGTAAGCTATCCCACAAATACACATCTTTGACACATTCACCAACACATTGACCTTCACACTCAGTCAACTTTACATAGAATCTATTGCAACAAGTAGATGTGGGTGTGTATGACTGTATATGACTCTCTCTCTCTCTGTATATATATATATATATATATATATATATATATATATATATATATATATATATGTATACATACATATACACATCCATTGGTGTACAAATACATATAGGCACATATACAGTCCACCTTTCATGGTGGGAATATCAATTATACAAAGGATGTGAAGTATACAGTAATGTAATAATATTGCACAGTCTTGCGAATAATACATTGAAAGTGTTCTCAGCCCAGGTAGCTTTAGCAGGCCTCACTGGCTGCAACATTGCAAACTGAACAAAACACACACAGTGTTTAACCACCATATGTCATATACCAGCACTGTATGCTGTCTTGTTTGTCACACACTAAAACCTACATACAAATATGCACATAACCTTCACCAACATATATATGTCCACCCTTCACAAACAGTTGCAATATGTCCTTTACTCTATGCACATATACAGATGTTAGTATATATGACACATATGTGTGTGCCATACACACACACATGGTCCACACTGTTGTAAGTCCCTGGACCTCACAGCTGAACTGTTGGGCCTTGCTGCACACATGAACAGGTGTCACATGTGAACACACAGTAACATTAGAGGGGGTATATATAGCTACAAATGCTAGATTAGCATACTAGCCTGGTACAGCAGTTGCCAGTGCTAAGCTAAACTTTAATACGACTATCATGCATGTGTTACTCTGTCACAGCCATATTTGTATAAATGTTTGCGCTAGTCCCCTAAACAGCCATTGTCCACACTACTGTACAGAACACAGATAACATGGATCAGATGTTTGACATTTAATGCTGAGCTACATATTTCACAGTTATGTCCCACTGCACACAGCTACACACTGAATTGTCCATGGCAGTAGTTAAGCAGGACATCTGTGCATAGATACGTACTGCAGCCACATATGAATGGTTCACATTATGTAGAGTACTCTTCAAAAGCATCTACTACATGCCAGTAAATACATATGTTAAGTTGTCTATCTCGCCTTCATTCTTGCTGGATGGGTTCGGAGCTGATCCTCGGCTCCGACAGCCTTCTACTAAAGATCGAGAGCTATTTACTGGCTCGAGGCTTCCCCATATCCCACAATGCTAGGCGACAGATATCCAGATCTCGTTTGCCGCTTCAGGTACAAGGTTGCGATTTTACCGGCTCTAGGTCATATAAATCTTTTCTTGTATTTTTACTGTCAATATTCTCTTATTTTTTGATAATCTTCCCTCTTAAATTAGATTGTGTACCCCTTGAGATCCCACTTAGAAACTCGTTTTTTTTTGTTGTTACAGAGTTTCTCTCCCCCCCCCCCCACCCTTTAGGGTAGTGTTAGGCCTTATTAGCTACTTTTACTTAGTCTTATAGTTTGTTCTTGTATTATATATATATATATATATATATATATATATATATATATATATGTGTGTGTATATATATATATATATATATATATATATATATATATATATTTGTTAGTAATAGTTGTGTGGTTATAGTTATTATTATTATTACTGTTAGTGTTACCTAGTGCGTGTGTGTGTGTGTGTGCCTTGTTTTAAGCACTAGTTACCTGTTCCCTTTGGTATCCCTTTTTTAATATGTCTAAAGATACCAAAGTCTCAGGTTTCAAGAAGTGTGACTCGTGCTGTCAGAAGATGTCTCTGACAGACGGTCACACTTCTTGTGTTTATTGCTTGGGCCCCCTATACCTGCAGGACTCTTGTTCGGTCTGCCACGCCTTCAGTCTGAGAGTCCTGCAGGAGCGTAGGAACAAGCTCATTTTGAGGGGGTTACTTAAGCCAGAAGGCTCCCCGGGTAAGCCTCCGGGAAAATCCTTAAAGTCCGCCAAACCGTCGGCTCCCTGTTCGGAGCTGTCGCTGAGCGGAGCTCCTGCCTCCTCGTCGGTTCCGGTTGGAACCGACACTTCGAGACCTCAGTCGGCTCCGACCTTGGTGTCGGAGCCTTCTCTGAGCCATAAACATTCGAGGTCCCCCTCTTTAGAGTCTGTTTGTTCGGCTCTGAGGTCTCCATTGCTTCAATCGGAGCGGAGCCATAGGTCCCACTCCTCTCGGTCCTCCAGGCTATCCAATCATGACTTGGAGAGGGTGGTTAGTAGGCTCCTAAAGTCGCAGGCACTGGCCAAAATGTTGACCAGCCCTTCTCAACAGACTGTGGCTATCCCTGTGTCTTTAACAGTTCCTCTTTCGACTCTTCCACTGTGTTTGGAGCCGGAGCTCGTTGGGGCTCGAATCGTCGGAACGTCAGAGCTGATATACCACACCTTTTGGCTCCCTCGTCGGCTCCGATCTCTTCATTGGTTCCGTCCTTGGAGGGATCCGGGTGCCGGGACTCCCTCGTCGGCTCCAAGGGGGCGAGTGGCATTGGACCCTTGTCCGACCCCATTCTCCCTCTCGGGGCCTCGGCACAGGTGAGCTCAGCCCTGACATCGGCCTCGGAGCCGTCCCTCTCGGTGCCGGGAGGGGTTCACATCTCTTCGGAGCGGGAACCCTCTTCTCTGCCTGATAGGGGCGCCTTCGAGGTCAGGAGCGTGCTGACTCCTTTGTCGGCTGTGCGATCGGCCCCTTCAGCTCCTCCCCCCATGGTGCCTGCATCGGTCTCTGTCCACTCTCCTGACTCCAAGCATGGAGAACAGACGCTCCAGGTCGCCCCATTGGGTGTATCTTCCTCTTTCGAGACCTCCCCTGATCATTCAGAGGAGCCCCCTCGGAAGAGAAAATGTAACAGGAAACATAGTCATGTCTGACGCTGACTTGGAGGATTCGGAAGGTTCCCCAAGGTCCCCCTCTGAGGATGTCTCCTTTTCAGACATCCTTGAGATCCTTAGGCAGAGGGGGAACTGGACTGCCCTTAACCCTTCCAAGGACGAGTCGGTGTACCTGGACGCGTTTGCTTCTCGCCCTTCCACCTCCTGGGTGTCTCTGCCTTTCGGCCCGCTCATGGAAGTGGTGACTCGGAAGGTGTGGACAGCCCTGGACACAGTGGAACCAACTCCCCGCAGGCCCACTAAATTCATTACAGCCCCATCTGACAAACAGTTTCTGACAAAGGGTGTTCCTGTTGACACCATGGTGGTGGCAGCAGCCACTAAGAAGGGGTTGGCTGACCCTTCGGTGCCTGTCCATCCACCTAATAAAGAATCTAGGACAATGGACAGGTACAGGAAGCGGATGTTTTCTTCAGCGACCTTTTCCATGTGGTCGCTGAATTATCTGTGCCATTTCACCCGCCTTCAAAGAGATCTTCTCAAGGAACTGGGTGATACCCTTCAGGATCCATCAGCTGCGGGGTCTCAGGAAAAGATTAACTGCCAGTTGGCAACCCTTAACTCTATAGTCAACTCCTCCATGCGGCTCATTTCTTATGCAGCCGATAGGGCGAGTAGGGCCGCAGGTACAGGCGTGGCTTTGAGAAGACATGCCTGGATGCGGTTATGTAACTTTGCTGACCCCTTTACGGCGTCCTTCACCAATACCCCCTTCGATGGTTCGGCTTTGTTTGGACCACAGGTGAAGGATACCCTTACCAGGTGTGAGCAGGAAGGCAAGACTCTCTCTGCCGTGGGAGTCCGTTTTTTTTACTCCCTCTAGACCATACTCTAAAGGTCAGAAGAGTGGAAAAATGTGGTTTTGGAAACCCCAGGGAGTTCTGCCTGACACACGTGGCAAGTTTCCCTCCAGGGGCAGAGGAGGGAACAATAATAGACGCCGCCCGAGGGGCAGAGGGGGTCTGCAAAATCAGGGTAGCAGAGAATCTTTCTTTGACAAACCCTTTCAGCACCCCTGAGGGGCTGCCCGACTGTCCACCTTCGGAGGAAGATTGTCACTGTACCCAGAAGCCTGGCAACTCCTCACACAAGACAAATGGGTACGGTCTGTCATATCCGAGGGTTACAAAATCCCCTTTGTCCACACCCTTGTACAAACAAACCGGTCCCTTCCACATGTTCCAGGGAACAAGCAGTACTAGAAATTTCAAAACCGCTAGAAAGAGGGCCATCCAGCCAGTCCCACAGACCAGCAAGGATCCGGGATTTACTCCAAGTTCTTTTTGGTACCAAAAAAGACAGGGGAATGGAGACCCATTTTGGATCTCAGCAGGTTAAATGAATCTGTTCAAATATCGAAGTTCTGGATGGTCACGCTTCAGTCCATTCTACCCTTTTTGGGTCAGGACAATTGGATATGCTCCATAGACCTTCAGGATGCGTACTACCATATCAAAATGGACAGACGCTCCAGGAGGTTTCTCCGCTTCCGGCTGGGAGCCAGTCACTATCAATTCAGAGCCCTGCCCTTTGGTCTCACCACAGCCCCCAGGGTGTTCACCAAATGCTTGGCAGTGGTTACGGCTCACCTGAGATGGCGAGGATTCCAGGTGTTTCTATAGCTAGACGACTGGCTCCTAACTGCTTCCACCAGGCATCAGCTACTCCGAG
The DNA here is from genome assembly GCF_019279795.1 of Protopterus annectens. NCBI lineage: Eukaryota > Metazoa > Chordata > Ceratodontiformes > Protopteridae > Protopterus > Protopterus annectens. The sequence continues at coordinate 396,113,085 of NC_056730.1, read as the reverse complement.
CCAGGGATTATACCAGCCAAATTTGCTCCGAGCTAGGTATCTCTATAAACGTTGAAAAGTCTGCATTGTCGCCTTGTCAATCTATAACTTTTATAGGCGCAATATTAAATACAAAAAAGCTGTCGGCAAAACTTCCCTTAGAAAGAGTATCAGACATTCGCTGACATGTTCTAACCTTACTACAGTGCAAGAGAATTCAGGCCAGATTTGTACTGAAAACCTTGGGTCTCATGGCAGCAGCAATCACATTACTTCCCCTGGCTCGTTTTCACATGCGGATTCTTCAGTGGATGCTTTTTACCCAATGGTCTTTTCAACAGCTTCCAATGTCTCACAACATAATAATCACCCAATCATGCAAAGACCACCTTTTTTGGTGGATGGTCTCCTCTCAAGTACTTCAAGGCAGACCGTTTGTTCTTCCTCCTCCTGTTGCCACGGTGACAACGGATGCCTCCCTGATCGGGTGGGGGGGCCATTTTCAGGGCAGGACTGTCCAGGGCACTTGGCAACCCCTAGAGTACCACCTGCACATAAATGTCTTGGAGATGAGAGCAGTACTTTTAGCATTGCAAGCTCTTCAGGACTCTCTTCCTACCGGGACTATTGCAATTCAGACGGACAATATGTCTGTAGTGTGGTACATCCATAAACAGAGCGGAACCAGGTCCTATCCCTTATGTCGAGAAGCACTCCGACTCTGGCAGTAGGCGATCTCCTCTCAACGGTTTCTGATAGCAACGCACATCCCCGGGTAGTCCAACGTCATAGCGGACAGGTTAAGCAGAGCCATTCTCATGCCTCACGAGTAGTCTCTCAATCAGTTAGTAGCGGACAAAATTTTCCGCAGATGGGGTCAACCTTGCTGCGACCTTTTTGCAACCCCTCTCAACAGCAAGTGCGATGACTTCTTCACTGTCTTCCCCCTCCCCGGCCACTCCCCCAGAGACGCTCTAATTCACGATTGGCCCCGGGGTCTTCTGTATGCATTCCCTCCTTTTTCCTTAATTCCAAAACTGATTCAGAAAGCGACTGCATTGGGATCCAGGATGATCCTCATTGCCCCTTACTGGCCTCGACAAATTTGGTTCCCATTCCTGCATCGTCAACTGCTGGAGCAGCCCTGGAATCTGGACCCAGTGCCAGACCTTTTGATCCATCATTCGGGTGGGCTGCACCAATCCCTTCAGTCTCTCAACCTCACAGCTTGGTTGCTCCACTTCCAGCCATAGCCAGGCTTCCACATATTTCTCAGCCAGTGTGTGAAATCATCCTTTCTTCGCACAAATCTACTACCAGAAAGACTTGTGCTAGTAAGTGGAAACGTTTCTCTTTCTGGGCAGAGGCTAGAAATATAGACCCCTTTACACCCTGTCCATAACATTCTAGATTTTTTGGCAGAACTTTTTCGAGCAGGTTCCTCATCTGCCACCATTAGAGTCCAGTTGGCTGCTATCTCTAATTTCCACGCTGGCCTGTCAGAGACCAGCATCATGTCCCACAAACTTTGTAAAGCTTTTCTTAAAGGGACTATTTTACTTAGGCCCCCGGTTAAAGATCACTCGCCTCCGTGGGATTTGAACCTGATATTAACTTCATTGATTCTCCCTCCTTTTGAACCTGCGGCTTCCTGTTCCTTAAAATTACTCTCCTGGAAGACTCTTTTCTTAGTAGCCATCACCTCAGCTAGAAGAGTGTCGGAACTTCAAGCCCTCTGTATTCGTCCTCCTTATCTTGTTTTTCACAAAGTTAAGAGTTTCACTCAGGACTAATCCTTCCTTTTTACCCAAAATACCTTCCGAGGCAAATCTGAATCAGGCTATTGATCTTCCTGTCTTTTTTCCTAACTATTCGAACAGAGCTGAACAAAAGTTGCACTGTTTGGACGTTCACAGACAATTACGTTTTTATTTGGATAGGACTAAACAAACAAGAAAATCAGACCAACTCTTCCTGTCCTATGCTGAGGGCAGGCAGGGCCTGCCAGTTTCTAAAGTAACCTTATCCAGGTGGTTGGCCTCTATTATTACTTTGATTTACCAACTGAGACATAAAGAACTCCCTACAAAACCAAAAGCTCATTCCACCAGAGCATTAGCTACATCGGTAGCTTTTCAGGCAAGACTTCCAATGGAATCTATTTGTGCTGCAGCCACATGGGCCACTCCTCATACTTTCATTTCACATTACAAGTTGGATATGGCCTCCAGGAGTCGAGCTGAATTTGGTTCCACCGTGCTCAAGAGTCTGTTCTGATGAGCCACCCAGGGCTAAGGTGCTAGGGACGCTGTCCCATCCAGCAAGAATGAAGGCGAGATAGACAACTTAACATTAAAAAGTTATGTACCTACCATAATGTTCCATGTTAGTTGTCTTCTCGCCTTCTTTCTTGCATCCCACCCTCCATCCCCCTAGCCTGGACAGACCGAGAAGAATCCCCTTTGAGGCCTTCTTCCTCTGGTTGACTCTTTTCTAGGTTACGTCCTCCCCTGTTTTTAGCACTGTAGGTAAACCTTGTAGTGGGGACAGGTGTCTCCATGGTGTTAGCTCTACCAAACGAGATCTGGGTATCTGTCGCCTAGCATTGTGGGATATGGGGAAGCCTCGAGCCGGTAAATAGCTCTCGAGCTTTAGTAGAAGGCTGAGTCGGAGCCGAGGATTGGCTCCAAACCCATCCAGCAAGAAAGAAGACGAGAAGAAGACAATTAACATGGAACGTTATGGTAGGTACATAACTTCTTAATCTGTTACATACCTTTCCTTTTTATGAGTTGGTATTATTTATTTTCCATTTTCCTTTTGCTTTTCACTGTCTCTCTCTCTCTCTCTCTCTCTGCAATAGAGTGATTGAGTTTGTGGGCAGCAATTACAGCCTGCTTTTATAGGTATTTGCACATGTGCATGTGATGGCCTCTGCACCAATTGTTGGCCACCATTTGCTAATTGCATGCAGCCTGCTCTGTGATAATTGCACATGAACTGTTTGTGAACGGCTATACTGTGAATATTAATTTACTCACTTCTAAACAGTTTGTGCTTTTTTAGTGTTGACATTAGCACAGGCTGCTCAAGAAAACTGGACAAATTTCAGTACTGAGTATGCCTACCTACATCCTTGGTAGACCCTGAACACACAGGTATATTGTACATTTGGGTAGGGGTGCAGAAGTACAGACAACATTATGTATTATTGTGTGAATTTTATTTTGCTGGACTTAAATGATTGCTGTGTACCTGTTAGTTTATCAAGGCAAGTAGTCTGTCTGCGTAGCTCCCAACTGTGGACCTATCCAAATAGTAGCCAGAGGTTAGCCTGTTATTCTTTGTCTGTGCACCACACCGGTCTTTTCAGCACTGGAACAATGGCATTGTCACAGTTGGTTGCTACCAGTACATGACTACATCCTTTGGTATTTCAGTGTTGTACTCCTACATAAGGGTATGCTTCTGGAACTCCTTCCAAAGCTATTTGCACAGTGTGTAACAGCAGAAAAGCTGATAGACAAGTGTGTTTCTGCCTCTGCCAGGCCTCTCAAACACTCAGGTACACATTTGAACAGACTCGGGGAAAAGCAGGTATAAGTGAGGTACACCTTTAAAATATTAGAGACATTAAGTTGAGACTTTGAGATAACCAGAGCATATGGATTAATACACCTTTTCTGAAGTACAAGCAGTGTCTAACTCTTGCTTATTGTCATTATTCATTAAGTGTAATCCCCCACCTTTCTGCCTAATGTCAGTACTTTTCAGAGGGATTCAGAAGGACACAGCTAAAATGTGTTTCAAAATCAGGGACATCCCTGAAAATTAGTCAAAGTTGGGAAGTATGGCCTCTGCCCTAATCAGATATGCCAGTGTTTGTCCTGCCTATAATACTGTGTGGGGGTTCTAAAGTGCTGCTTTAGCATTATTTCCTGCTAGAATGGCTGGTTCTCTTATCACAGTCATGTAATGCAATTCCACAATAACTGCTGGTAAAGATCCACAGAAAAAGATTTGTGTTATGGCATTCCTATTTTCCTTTACATTCACTCATTCTGATGCATGATATATTTATTTCAGCACCAATTTGTTGTATGTCTACCGTGGCTTAGTGGTACTTCATGCAGTCAAGTGTGTACAAGGTCTGGCGTTCGAGACTGACAGAGGTGTTTTATTTTGCTGCTGAGCGGAACAAGGGCCCTGACATACAGAGTGACTAAGGCACTTTTAAGCAGTTGTAAGCAGGTTTGCATGGGTTTGCGTGATGCTTAGCAATGCTTAGCTAAGCACACACAAGAGCACACTCGCGCAAACCCGCTAACTACTGCTTAATAGTGCTTATTCCCGCTAACCCCCGCGCTCATTTCTTTGAAAAAAAAAGAAAATGGGGAGATAGGAAAGTGGTGAAAAGGGGACACAAAGAGGGAAAGACAGTAGGGAAAACAGCTTGGGATGTGCAGGACAGGTGTAGGGAAGGTCCATAGCTGCCCATTTCTTTAACAGCAACAGCTGTGTGCATATGCAGTAAATTTGGAGGGAAATATGAAACCTTCAACCCCTGTGAGAAGGGTGAGGACAACAAAGTATGTTGTACTGCCAATTAAATATCAGTTTATGTGTCCAGCGGACATGTGTGCAAAATGGGCAGCTATGTAAGGGGCGTAATTTTTTTTTGAGAGCAGATTGCCCTTTTTTTTCAGGTGAGAGTGGAATGTGAGGTAGGGGAAGTAGGTATATTTGGGGAGGTAGGTTGGGGAGGTAAACAGACAAGACAAACAAGACTCATACAGGGGCAGAATATGAGACGTGGTGGGTGAACACCATTGACAGGGAAGGATGTTTGGAAATCGCAAGCCCATGAGCCCACAGATGGCATCAGTGGAACTGAGATCCCCACCCATGGGCAGTCACCACTGCACCTTCACAGCCCAGAGGGTGGCTGTGTTGGGGGCGGCGTAGGAGGGGCAGGCTCACCCGTGAGTTACGCCACTCGTGCCTCAAGCTGGCTTAGAGGATCAGCGTCAGAATGCTTGATCTCCCTACGCACCACAGCCCGGACTGTGCGGAGGGTGATAGGTGGCCCTCCTCCGCCCATGCTTGAATGGGGGGGGTGAGCCCCATCCCCTGCAGCGCTTCCACCCGAAGGTGGCACAGGGTCAATGGAGGAGGAGGTCCCAGGCTGGGCACCAGACCTGCTAGTGCCAGGTGCCATCGCCAGCTGAGGTGGGACAGGTGGGTCTGCTGGGACCTGCCTTCCCATACGTTCTATGTTTAGGAGGATTTAATGAAAATATGCATTAGTAACAGTAAGCAGTATTCCCAATTAGTTATAACAGCATGCAGAAGTATTCCCATTAACCCAACACACCAGAGTTCCAACAGTTGAACAACAAGCATGACACATGCATATATAGAACAACAGTGGACATTACAACAGCATGCAGGTTTAATTGATGGCAACAGGCCACCAATATTGTGGTATTTGAACAGGGCACATGCATCAAAATAAATGCAGATATTTATAAACCAATAGGACATATGTCCCAACAAATGTTTTGAGATTAGACATACCCATTGAGGTGTGGAATTGCATTTTTTATGCACATACAATAGGGTGGAAAAATGATAGCTCCATTAACAACTTGTATATCCTTCTAGTTTACACTACATTCCTATTAACTGCAGTTATATGTCCCCTACATGTATTATTACACTACCCAATTGTCCTTAAATTGTGAAATGGGTTTTGCTAGATCTTTATATACATGGGCTATATCTGACATACAAACTGTCCGGGATGCAGATGTTACTGCTACATATTTTGTGATTTGCTCAGACAGACTACTGCTGAGATGGTACACTGACAGCTCTACTTTCCTATACTTATATAGATATGTTTAGGTGAAATTATCAGTTGTATGTTAACAGCTCCCTACATTTTTGCCAGCACAATGACATTTCTGGGAAACACAATACCAAGCTACTCATGTGCCAGATTAACCTGTACATGCTGGGCATGAACCAACAGTTAAGGACTGTAAATATGCTTAAAAGCTACTGGCACTCCCTTCATCCACTTTATATGGGCCTGCCCAACTGTGTGTTAACAGCGCTTAATACAACAGTACTATTTCTATAATGCAAGAGTACAACAACATATCAAAGAAAATGACAGACACACTCCAGGAATTATACCTTTATTAAAGACTTAAAACACTTTTCTAGAGGCTCTCTCATTTATTTTATATAACAGTGCATGCAAAATAATTATTAGAGAATTATTAAACCTTTATTTATTGTGCTAAAACACTTTTTTCAGGCTCTTTCATTTATTTTACATAACAGTACAAGCAGAATAATTACTAACCTGCCTAGTGACACAGCCTATCTGCATAGGCTTGCTGATTTGCAGCACGGACACCTGCAGCTGTGAAGTAAATGAAGTGATATTGAGACATACCTATCCATGGTATACACTAGAATAGCAATTCTTACATACTTAATTCCATGGCTACTTACTCAGTAGTGGGGCATTTTCCATCCCATGGGCTTCCTGGATCCACTGGTCCAGTTGATCCACCTTGCATCTCTTCAGGTTTGTGTGGTGGTGTCTGACCTGCTCACCAGTCCTTGGGACACCTGTAGCACTGGTGAGTTCATGAGCTAGACGGTCCCAGGCTTCCACTTTGTATTGGGTGACCTGGTACTGGCCCCGCAGGAGTCTGGCCTCATGATTATGGACAAGGAGCCAAACCCTTACTTTTGACTCCTCAATGCCCCAACGTTGCTCTCGAAAATGAGAGCCCTCTCCAGTACTGGACATTGCTGCCTGCAGATGGGAGCTACAACCAGTTATGGCAAGTATTCCCGCCTCTGGAGCTTAAATATGCATCATTTCCCGCACTTATTTGTGAATGGCCAGTTTTGAAAAAACTCAGCTGAAGGCACACCTGCTTAGCAATGGGTAAACTTCCATTGATATGTATGCGTGTGTTGAAAGTGCATGGTTATGAAAAGCTGTCATTGCTTAGTGGTTCAGTACTGTGATTATGGTGCACAGTATCCTGGGTTCGAGGCCTGTCATTGCTTTTTATTTTACTACTCACCAGACCAGCTAGGAGGTGTGGCTATGTTTTACTGACTTTGCTCAACTTTGCCCGATGTTGCTCTACGTTGCTCGTCGTTGCCCAGCGTTGTGCTGGTTAGCACGGAGCGCAACTCCGCGCAAACAGCTTGCACTAGTTGGCGCGATGCATTGTGCTAGTTAACTCAGTGCTCAGCTACGAGCAATTACATTTAAATATGCTTAATACTGGTAAACTTTGCTTAGCAGTGCTTCACATTGCTTAAAATACGTTACTTATGCATCCCTCAGTATGCATAACCATTTCACCTTCTTTTATATATATATATATATATATATATATATATATATATATATATATATATATATACATATATATATATATATATAAAATGTGTTCACTACTACATAGGCCATTTCATTGCTTTTTACTAAAATTTAAATGATAAATGTCAGGAATTATTTTTATATACAAATTTCCAACAGAAAATAGAAAAGTGGGACTCTAACCGGGAATGCCTCCTTTTTGTGTGAAGGCTCTACCACTACGCTATCGCTATTTTGCTTAATTTGCATATATATTTTGTTATTATCCTCTTCGATGTCTAAACTGCTAACTGTAGCTAAGCAATGGGCAAAGCCACGCAAATACGGGCAGCTATATCAGGAATAATAAAAATAAATAAATAAAAGTTTTACATTTTATAATTGTACAGGGGTTTAGAATGTGGGGGAGTGTAGTGTTGGGTATGTACACATTTGTGCAGACTTGCTCATGTAAGTTGACATTTCCCGATTGAGAGACTTGCAGGGGCGTGGATTTTTGGACTGCTTGGCAGTCCGACATGCCCCCTGCACTCATGCACGCTCTATGTTAGCCTTAGAGTTGAGGCAGCGAGCCCTCATTAATATGCATGGCGCGCTGCCGTCTTACTCTTAGACTGGCATTTCCATGTAAGACTAATCTAGTCTTACATGGAGGATTAGTGAATCCTGGGGGTTGTATTATCAGTTAAAGCTCAGTCGATTCTTGAGTACACTACAAAACAAAAGTACATTCTGTAGTAAGGGCTGAGTTAGATCTGGCTTTGAGCAAGGTATTTAGTTGCATCATGTAATTGCATAGTATGTTAATAGGTTTGCACTGTGTATGTTGTACCTGCAGAATAAAAGTTTGTCAGTATATTTGAATATTGTATATCTAGTTTTGTCATGTAGTATTTTTTCTGCTTTGTAGCTGTTAATGTTAACCCATCATGCCTGCCCCACTCCCTTTTGCACTCTGTATTGCATATTCCCCTTCAGTGTCCTCACCTGATCTTACACATCTTTACATACGTTTATTGTTTGGTAGTAAAAACCTTTAAAATAAAAAATTGATGCACCAGTTAACACTGTGATTGTATAAGCAGAATTTGTGTTTACTTTGTGTAAGGAAAGATTTTGAAGTAAAAAGATATGGCCCTTCTGGGTCTGAACCATTCATAGGGAGCTTGCTTGTACCCCTTTTGAAGTTTAGCTTGTCATACCATCTCAGTGTTTTGTCATAAAGCCTACCGGGTGTGAACATAATGTGGGAGAAACTAATTGTACCCCCCATCAGCTTTATTTTGTTATGCAGTCTCAACTTTTTGTCACAAAGAATAATTGTTGGTGCTAGTCCATCCATCCATAACCCCTTTTCCGATTCCTGCACATGGGGTCAGGTTGTCATTTCAACAGTGACAATCTTCTAGAGTCAAGGTTCACATTGCCAGTTGACTAGCTCTGGTGAGTTAACTGTCAGGAAATCAGAGTTCTTGTGTAAACTATAAGAGTTTAGTCGTCTTTACTGAAGACTTCCTTGTACTTCTGAAATGAGTATACTTGTCACTGTTTTCAAAGTCCAATTTCTGAAGTCCTGGTAAAGGTATATTCATAAAACCAAGGCAGCAAAGTGACATGTATGAGCTGACATAATTTACTAAGCATGCCAGTGGAGTGGTCAGCACGGGATTTGCAGAGAGTTATTGAAAAAATAGGACAGATTTCCAAGTTTGCAGTAAAAATGCAAAAATAAAGTCTGATACTGTCATTTGAGGGTGGTATAATCCAATCTGTAGTGTTTGTAGAAAGTGACATTAAAACATTGTGGGTAATGTGAAGACATTATGAGGTAGATGTACCTGCTCTTTTGTTAAAACAGTTATGACTATTACCTGTATTTTCTTAACTGCATTAATTTCATAAAAGGAGCATGACCAACAGTTGAACAAATGGTGCCATCTTATACAAAGCAATAAAGCACACAGTGTTCCCACTGATGCTTGCCATCTAACACAGATGGTTTTGTAGATTAATATTGTTTTGAAATATTGTGAAATTATTATATGCGTAATTTACATAGATTCAGCAGTTACACAGAACAACAGTATGCTATCCCCTCTTGTCTTACATCTTTGGAAAGCTCTTGAACAGATAACAGTTCCCTTAGGGATGTGTTGGCTCTAGCTTGCGCACTTAGTTATAAGCTTTTGTTTGACCATAATACTAGTATTTTTGATAGTCAAAATACAGTTTCTCTTTCTTCAATCTGCAAAATCAGCATCTACAGACTGACCTTTGATACTAACAGCAGTGTTTAGCTCACTATCATCCACGGAGATTTTACATTTTTTTAACTCACACCATTTATCAGATATTATAAACCTATCAGTAGAGGATTTTGGAGAAAAGCTGTCAGGAATCAGGTTGTTTCCTGGATTTAGATGATCTCAGGAAGCAAAGGTGTTAATTAGCATCCTGCTTCTGAGTGTTAAATGAATTAAATCAGCATTAGAAACGCAGTTTGTGTTTTTTTACATGGCTTTACACAAGAAGAAAGCATAGGTTTTAAGGAGTCTGTTATTCTTAGTGGCCTGAGCATTTATGTACTTAATCTGGGGAGAAAACTAGGGTGAAAGTTATTGACTTAATGGATGTCCCTCATTTCTTTAAAGTAGACAAGACTTACTGGGAGCACATGCCTCTTTTTATGGGTGATGTAGGAGCTTTGTTCTGCTTAACTGATCTTCCTAGACTTGGACAGCACACTCGAGAGATGGAGAGAATCAAACCTAAGACATCTAGCAGCTTTACATCTTAACCAATATTTCAAAACAATATTAATCTACACCATCCCCCACTCTGGAATCACAGATAAACCTACTAAGCTGGACATAAATCCCTACGTCACTCGATGGGTTGCCAACTGGCTTACTGACAGAACCCAGACTGTAAAAGTAGCCGACTCCAAATCCAGCTCCCGACATGTGACAAGTGGAGTACCTCAGGGTTCAGTCCTAGGACCACTCTTGTTTAGCATCTACTTATCTGAAGTACAGGCCAACACTAAGGGACTCTGGCTAACAAAATTTGCAGATGACTGCAAACTGAGAGCCATTATTGAATCCCCAAATGATGTGGATGTTCTACAAAAGGGCCTTACAGAAACTGATGCTTTGTGCTAGAGCCATGGGCTCAAGCTTAATGCCAAGAAATGTATAGTTATCCCCTTTGGGAAAAGCCATGTACCCTTGAATTACCACATAGGTGGCAGTACACTAAACACCGAAAGTGTGATGAGGGACTTAGGGACACAGGTGGACAGTGGTCTTACCTTCGATAACCACATCGCCACAACAGTCAGGAAATCCTTCTGTGTGGCACACCTCATCACTAAGGGCTTTTCATCCAGAAAAAAAGGAGGTCAGTGTCCCACTGTACTCATCCCTCATTAGACCCATTATAGACTACAACGCCCCGTTTGGTATGTACCTCACAAGAAATCTGCAACAGCTGGAAAGGCCACAGAAATATCTCACTAAGAGAATCACAGGCCTAAAGCAGATGCCCTATGCTGACCGTCTAAAAAAACTCCAGCTATACTCTGTGGCATATTGTCTACTCAGAGTTTGTCTCTGCTTAACATACAAGGCCATGTCAAACCCTGAGCTGTTGGACATGCTTCACTTAAAGAACTCCCAACCCCTCAGAGTCACACGCTCCAGGGATCTAAACCTTGTCATCACAATGAACAAAACATGCTGGAGCGATAGGTTCCTGACCCAGAGACTCCCCATACTCTGGAATAGACTCCCCATACATATCAAGCAGAGCGCCTCCTTGGCCCTCTTCAAAAGGAACCTTGACAATTGGATGGGAGGTAGGAAATTTACCTTTGGGATCACGTCAGTCACCCTGCTAGGCAGGGGTCCAGGGAAGTAAATATTGTAGGAAGATATATCCAGAGAATTGTTATGGCTAGGCTTGTATAGGCCCTAGGGCTGATAGCTTAGTACCAACCTATGAACCATTTGTATCATGATACTATAATGATGCTTTTACTTCTGCAGAATAAAAGGAAGGAGGCTCTAATGTTTTCTGTCTTGGTTGAATAACTGCGTTATATTTTGCCACAATGGAAATTAGACAATTAATATCCACCTATGTTGTGGCAATTTCAGCAGATTTTGTTTTTAGAGGACATTTATACTTCTGCTGAGTGGAGAGCATGTTACATTTGGGTTGTACTCAGTTGAATGGACATGTTTTATAGTTTGTTTAGTGTTATTTAAAGGGTATAGCTTAGAATAGGATTGCCTTTCATAGGTTGGTTTGTTAAGGACCTTCTTACATAAGATTCCTGTTAGAATGCTGATTTACCTCCTCAGTCTTCTAATGTCTGGGATCCTGTTCCTGCTGTAAATGTCCTTTTTACATGAGGTAATACATTGCCAGATACTGAGCTAATAGTTAGATTTTGAGAGACTGGTTCTTGAAGTCCACGACTCCTTGTTGGTGTTACTGGAGTATCAGGTTAGGGTTAGAATTATGGTTGGCACACTTGTAGATATTCCCCCTAAAATATCACCTTACTCGTATGTGCTAATTCTAAACCCAGCCCTTCACATTATCTAAACAAAACATTTTTCCCCAATTATACTACTACACAAGACACACACAAACACACATACGTAATGCTGAAACTGTCACCTTATAATAACTTTTACTCTAACCCTAATCCAAAAGCACTTGCAAAGACACACACACACACACACACACACACACACACACACACACACACACACACACACACACACATATAGACACACAGAGCAGTTTATCCCTTTCCTTAACCCTTATTGCAATTCTAACAACAGCAAAAAAAAATCCTCCTACCTGCATGTAAGCGCAGCTTGCACAACACAAAAATATTCATTGATTGCAGTGTTTGACATATCCTTACATCAGCAAGTGGACTGTACAGTTTAAAGTGGCAGCAGTATACTTTGTTGAAGAAATGTACACTCGACAAAGGACAACGCAACAATATATGTAGTGTTGCTTGTCCTCTTACTGACTCTACTGCTGGAATTGATTTTTGTATGAATTCCCAGATTGCTCCAAATAATTTTGCCATGTGATTTGTTCACCATCTTGTATGTGTTAGTGCTGCTTGGTATGAAAACATGTTTCTCTCTCTGTCATTATGCAAAGCTCCTATATGAGTGCACTTTTTATATTGAGATACAAGAAGGGGTGTATCAGTTATGCTTTAGACACAAGACCTACTTTCTAGTAATAGGTTTCCTTTTTGCCAGTACAATGTTGTATTTTACCTTTATCTCATTTTTTGTTTTCATTGACATCGCTTCTGCTTTTAAGTAATTTCGTACCTCTCATAATGCCTCCAACTTGTCTTTCCAGGTACAGACTTTCTTTGAGTCACAGAAGGAAAACGGCTCTCAGCTCCGAGTTGTAAAGGAGGCTGTTGAGACTATTAAGGCGAATATCCAGTGGATGGATAAGAACCTACAGTACGTGGAATACTTGCTGTGACATGAATGGCATCAGTGTCCACCTGTGTTTTTGACTAGACAGCTGGTGAACCACTGTGTTGCAGCAACACCGGACTGAACTGTCATCACTGTGACACCGTTTGCACTACAAGGAGTTCCACTTGCTGTCCCTCAGGGCAACTTTATTCCCTTTCACTGATTGTGCACTATTTATTTTGAGAATATGTTACAAAATGAAATGCTTTATTTTGAGAATATGTTAAAAAATGTAATGTTTTTGTGTATGGCAAAAGCAGACCCTTATCAAGAAAAACAATTTTCAACATAGTGTGTGTGAATATTACCCCTTATTCTGGGAAGGAATTTTATTAGCAAAATAGAATGTGAAGTGTGCAGAGTTCTTAGTTTTATTATTAACCAGCATGTTGCTAAGTAATTATGTTTACTGTTTCTGAGCTGTTAGAATAATGCTTTACCTTCCTTTGTTGCAGTATGCATTCTTGAAGGCTTATCGTAAAAGTCAGCATCAGGAAGATGTCCCAACAAATTTGTTTGGCTTTTGTTTACCTGTAAATTTCTGAATATCGACTGTAAAAATGTAGTAAAAATGACAGCATTGTAACAGTCTTAATTGCGAGATAAGTAGTGCTTTATATAGTTTTACTCCCAACAGTTTTGCTAAATCATTTCTGGTAGCACCTTCCATTCCCAAGTCAAATTGAGGATTTAAAACAAAGATGATTTATATCTTTTACACATTTTCCATGCAGAGCCATTTTCTTGTTCTGTTGTTATTCATAAAAGTTGAGAGAAGCTTTTTCTTAAGATGCAGATCTTCATTAAAAACATTTGAAGTGAATTCCAAGAAGGGCCATTTTTGAAAGATTGCTATATTCCTGGAAGAGGCAGTGTTTTTATGTGTTGCATAAGCATGTGGTCAAACTGCATTTGTTACCATTTTCTTGCACCATGTGATGGAGAGGTCTGCCTACTTGGATTCAGGTTCCTTTGATTGACTGTAACAGGCCAAAGAAGATACATTCATTTTATTACGTGGAGAAAGTTGCCCTGTTTTAAAGGTACTTGTTATTTTATATTGGTTGTGCAAATACTGTTATACCCTGGCAATGTAGCACCAGTCTCTAACCAAAATAAGAGTGTTTGACAGTGGTAAGGTTGAGTTTAAGGGAACATAAATCTGGCATTTGAGATATTACCAGAAAGATGAAGATTCATATATATCTTAGCAAGCCAGAATATGTATTGTTAGTACAATAATATGATGTTTTGGGACTTCTGTTAAGTTTAACGTGGGTTTGTACTGCTTAGAACTTTAATAGTCTTTGAATGAACTTGATAAATACAGCAGACTTCCTGGGATTAATCACGGCAATCTCCTGTTGCACATACAGAGTGACTGGTTGCAAGCAGTTTAACCACTTCAGTAGTCTAGGTAACTACTGAAAATTAGCACATTTCTAGTGGGCATTACTTGGTGGAAAGTGAAATGAATAAAGTAAGTGTGCCTTTAAAGTCCTTTGGTGCTTTTTTAAATCTTGTACAATATGTTTGTTTTGTAGTTCTTTATGGCATCTAGAAATCCAAACTTATGCTAAGGAAAAGACCAGAATAATTCCAGGCTTCCCTTGAGTATCCAAAGTCCAACTCATAACTGACAAAGTAATATCAGATGCAGAGAATGGAATACTTGAGAATTAAGAAGAATCACAAAGAGATGGGATTACTATAGGATTACTCCACAGTTTTCTTCTGAATGTCAACTAGTAAACATTTTGTATATTTACAGATGGCATTCAGGAAACCCCAAAATTTGGTGAGAAAGGCTGCAGTAATGGGTGACTTACCATGTCCAAAGCCTGATCATAATTGATGGGGTAATATCGTCACTTAGTTTAATCTCAAAAAACAGGTATTACCGAGTTCTGATGTACTTTTGAATTCCAACTCCTAAACACAGTATCTTGAATTCAAACATGTCAAACTAAAAGGCAATATCCAATCTTAAATCAGGTGTAATGTGCAGTAGTTCCAAAATATGCAAAACATTTATAAAATATTAAACAGGTTAGCAGTATGTTCTTCTGTACTTATGTTGTAATGATGAGAGTTCAAATAAATGAAGAACATGTAGTGACATTAATGTAATGCAGTGTACTCAGATGACAGTTGAAGTCCTTGTCGATATGAGAACACTTTTTGCATATGGAATTGGTGACATAAATGTTGTAATGGGATGCAAGCTCAGTGTGCACTCCCCAATAAATCACTGCAGAGTTATTCTAACTCCGAGGATGTCCTTCTATTCTCATGTTGCAGTATTCATAACTGTAGAGAGGTTGCTGCCTACAGCACCGGACATCTGGCCAGTATACTAAAGTTTTAGGAGCAGTGGTACACGCAACGTTTGATGTCAGAGCCATAAACAGACATTGGCTATAAAGGTCACATCTGTGTGTGCCCACTTCATAACTTTTCTGCCGCAGTGATATTTGGACCTCTGATCCCCAGCTTCGGGAAGCAGTTCACTTGTTTGATGGTGTACACTACAGATAAGTACCCTTTGTGTTTTTTGTTATCTATTTTTTAGCTTTTCAGACATACGTGTCATCTAGAAAGAGGAAGTGTGCTTGTGGAAGGCAAATTCCACATAAGGACACACATGATAAGTGTTTGTTTTGTCTAGGGGAAGCCCATGACCATACATCTTGCGACATTTGTAAATCATCTATGCCTAAAACTCTTTGCAGCCGTCTGGCTGTTCTCAAACTCTGTCTCGAGAACCAGACACTCCGGGGTCTGGCATTACGTATGGCGGGCAGGGTAGGTATTTCAGACAAGCTGCCTAGGGAGAATTCCCAAAAAGTTAGGCCCAATGCCCATGCTGCACCTGGAGGGCAGGGTAGGTACTTCACACAAGCTGCCTAGGGAGAAGTCCCAAAAAGTTAGGCTGACACCCATGCTGCACCTCAGGAGACCAGTGAGACTCTCGAGGCAAATGTTAGCTCAGGGTCCCATCGGACGTCTGTTTCTCAGTTGGAACCGGGAACTGTAATGGAAGCCAGCCCAATGTAAACACTGAGTACATCCACTGAGGTTGGTCAGCCATCAGAACTTGTTGGTGAGTGAAACCAGGGCTCATGACATCGGAGAGGCCTACCCCTGTTCTGCAATCCTCCCAGACATCGACCCCTAAATCAACCCATCCTTCAGCTCCTCTGAAGAGAAAACAAAAATTAAAAAATACAGAACAGCATTCTGCCCCTGGATGGGAAGTTTTCTCCCTAAATCATTTCAGGGCATTCCAAGCCCTACAGTCACAGGTACCGCCACCTGCTCCTACTCCTGTGCTGACCTTAGAAGAGTCAGTGGAAGAATACTCCTCCTCTGAAGACTCCCTTACTTACTGCTCTCAAATTGAATCCCCCAAGGACTTCATTGCCCCCGAGGAAGAAGACACTATCACTCTTGAATCTCCAGGGGAAGAGTTTTCTTTTGGTGATACCATCTCTCTCATGAGAGAACACTTCAAATGGCAAGCCTCAGATGTCTCAGAATCAAAAAAGAGGTATTTTGAAGTACTACAGATGGATCAACCCTAACCATCTGCAGTCCCTCCCTTGCTTCCAGCCTTTCAAGATGCCTTTATGGCTGATTCACAGCCCCCTGACTTTCAACCCCAAGCTTTTAAATGCCCTGACAGGTTCAATAAAGTTCCACAGAGTACTCAGTACCTGTTCAAGAACCCTTCTGCAGACCCTGCAGTCATAGCTGGCAATTCCTCTAGACAGCTGGCGTTCTTCTAGTTTATTCCCTACTGACAAGGACAGCAAGTTTATGGCTCTACTTGATAAAGGCACTGGGAACTAACATCGGGCAGCACGATGCCAGGGCAGTCCAATGGGCTAGGCTTGTTAAGGCTCTAAGGTCATTAGCCTAGTACATGCCTATGAATCTATGATAGGCTAGGGAAGAAGGTCTATACTACTTCCACTCTTGCCATCAGAGCCCTAAACTATCAAACCCACATGTGTTCTAGACACCCTTGCTAAGGCTTCTGCCCTCATACCTGATGTATCAGACTCGCCTGCTAAGACCCAACTAAACTCCATTCTCTCTACTGCTTCACAGTTGGCTAGGCACTCCATTAAGTGCAGTTATGATGCGGTGGAGGCCTCCTCAAAATCTGCAGCTTCAGGCTGTGTATTGTAAAGATACTCCTGGGTGGGGCTGCAACCTCTCCCCATGGATGCACAAACCAAGTTGTTGGATGCACCACTAGATAATAAGGCCCTTTTCGGAGAAGCATCTGCAGAACTTATCAAATCCTTGCAAGAAAAGGGAAAGAAGCTGCAAAATTTAAAACATTTACTAGTCTCACCTATCCCTAGACACCATCGAAACTACCCTCAATGGGCTTCCTTTGTTAGGAGACAGTCATCTCATTCTGCTCCCACCACATACTAAAGGACGGAGGCAAACTAGGAAACCTTCCATTCCCAGAACCCCTTCCTCCGGTAATAACACTCCCTTTCAGAGGCAGCCTGATCAGGACAGAATCCTTCAACTGTGACTCAAACCCACTACTTCCCTCCAACCCCCCCCCCCTGCCCATTCGCCTCACCCTCTCCCTACCCTCCTGGCAGAAGATCACCTCAGTAACCTGGGTCCTCTCCATAATTCAAAAAGGTTATGTTATGACTTGGTGGGCTCTACCCCCCTTCCAGGGGATACCCCAGTCCCCCCTCAAGCCAGCACCATCTTTTCCCCTCTATTCTGCATCAAGTTCAGGCCCAAGGCACCATAGAAAAGGTCCCACCACAGCAGGTAAACAAGGGAATTTACTCAAGGAATTTTTTGGTCCCAAGAAAAGATGGTCCTTGGAGACCAATTCTGGATTTGCCCATACTCAACCTTTAGCTCAAGGTTCACACCTTCAGAATGCTAACGTTACAGCTGCTGTTGCCCCTCATTCCCTACCAGACTTTTATGGTATCCCTGGATCTGACGGATGCCTACCTTCACATTCCTATTCACTCCTGCTACATGAAATTCCAACGTTTTTCAGTAGGTTCCGTGCATTTGCAATTTTCTGCATTACCTTTTGGGCGCTCACAAAGTCTAGCACCAGTGATTGCCCACTGCAGTACACAGGGCATTCAAATATACCCATATCTAGATGACTTGTTAATACTTCACCAGGACCTTCACACCCTGCAACATCACCTACACCTGATGACCAGAACCCAGGCAGACCTGGGGTTCACTGTGAACCACGAGAAGTCCCACCTGACCCCTAAAAAAGACCTAGTTTTCTAGGGTGCAGGACTGATTCAGAAGATCCTCCTGAAGATTCAGAGGGGCAAACTAAAAATCCTGCTGGTGATTCCCTTCTGGCTAAGACAGCATTGGTTTCCCCTTCTTCACCTTTTAGTCAAGGGCAATCACCACAGGTTACCCCACCATCTAGACCTACTCACACAAGACAGGGTGTTCCTAATACACCCTCAGGTGAGCAATCTTAGGCTCACTTTATGGCCGATAGGGTTCTGATCCCCTTCAGACACGTATACTCAGAGGACATATTCAGTGTCATGCAGGAGGCCAGGAAACCCAGTACCGGGAGAAATTACATGGCAAAATGGAAAAGATTCTCCAGGTGGTGTCATAAGAAAAACCAAGACTCTTTACTCATTCCTGTACCCTTGGTCCTTTCTTACTTGTGTGAGCTTCTACACTCAGGACTAACATACTCTTCTGTTAAAGCCCACTTGTCTGGCATTTCAGCTAATTTTTCTTTGGTACCTCCTCTGGCATCTGGAATAGAGGTTAAGCTCTTTCTGAAAGGGGTCCTCCATATCGGAACTTCTTGTAAGCCAATCCCTCCTACATGGGACCTAAATGTTGTCTTGGAAAAACTCACTTTACCTCCATTTGAGCCAGCCCACTCTGCTTCACTGAAGCTATGAACCTGGAAAACAGTACTGCTGGTGGCCCTCACATCTGCCAGGAGGGTATCAGAAATTCAAGCCCTGATGGCCATCCCTCCTTACCTCATCTTCCATAAAGACAGGGTTTCCCTCAGGACTAATCCTTCCTTCATGCCTAAGGTGGTTAATGAACTGTCTTAGAATCAGACCATTAACCTTCCCTGTCTTCTTCCCTCAACCTCTAAATTCCTCTGAAAGAACTCTTCACTCCCTAGACGTCCACAGACAACTCGCTTATTATCTTGACAAGACTAAACCCATTAGATTGTCTGACCAGCTGTTTGTCTGCTTTCACCCAAGGGCCGTGGGGAAGGCAGTCTCTAAACAGACTAATCTCTTCATGGATATCCAAGTCTATTTCTGCATGCTACTCCTTTCATGGTAAAGCCCTGTCTGAAAGTGTGAGGGCTCATTCAACTTGGGCAGCTGCCTCCTCAGCTGCTTTTTTCAAGGGGGTAGACTACGCTTCTATCCTAGAAGCTGCTACCTGGTCTTCAGTCTGTACCTTTACTAGGCATTGCAAACTAGATTTGGCTTCTAGGGCCAGAAGTGGGTTTGCTAGGTCCAATCTACATGTCCTTATAGGCCAGGGACCTCTTTCTCCCTCCCAGGCCCATACCTAAAGCTTTGGTACTCTCCCAACAGTTATGAATACTGCAACATGAGAATAGAAGGACACAGAATAGTTGTGTAAGAACTTACCATAACCTTAGATGTCCTTCTCTTCCATGTTGCAGTATTCAGTCCCACTCTCCTACCCCCTCTCTTCCTGTTTAGCCACCCGAGGGGACAGATTTCTCTCTATCTACCAAACCTCAGCATCAGGCATATGCCTCCAGGAGGCACCCTTTGGCCTAGTCTTACATGTGGGTCTGAAAAGCTTCTTCCTTCCCCTTTATTGTTTCCAGGGGGTACTACTGTATGCGGCAGTCCATTCTGAAGTGGGTACGTGCAGATGTCACCTTTGTAGTCAAGTCAGTTTTTGGCTCTGACATCAAATGTTGCATGTATCCCTGCTTCTAAGACTTTGGTATACTTGCCAGATGTCTGGTGCTGCAACCTCCCAACAGTTATGAATACTGCAACATGGAAAGGAAGGACATCTAAGGTTATGGTAAGTTCTTACATAACTATTCTTTCTTCCGTCTTGGAGAAAGAAAGATGCGTCGTTTTCTAGTAAGTGTTTCTTATTTACCAAGGTTTGATGTCAGGGAATAATTTAGTAATAGAGGTATGGAAAATTGCAGGTGGGGTGGGTTCTTGTCCAATAAAAAGTAGTGTACTTTTTTTTTTATTGCAAAGTCTGGCTTTCCATAATAAAAAAGATTATCTGAATACAAAAAATCTAAACTTTTTGAGTTGCAGGAATTTTCTATTTGTACGGTATTCTATTTTTTTCATGTTTGTGATTATCTGGTTAGAAATTTTAGTCTGAGATTTTTCTTTAGATAGATTTTTAATATTAAGTGTAGAAGGGGGAAGCTATATCATAAAGTATTAAGGAGGAATAATCATGTTTTGAGAGTAGGTATGCTGTCGTTACAACATTAAAGCTATTCTTTTTTTTTTTTTTTATTCTATTCGAAACTAGCAGGTGTTGTTTAAGCCACACCCAGGAAAGTGCCTCCTTCATCTACAATATGAAACAGGTGGACACAATGTATAGACTCTGTTGGATTATTAACCCAGAGACTCATCAGAATTTTGTCTATTGTGCCAGATTTCATGAGTTAGACCAGCTTAATGTGGTCATGATTTCAGGTAGATGTAAATAAGAGAAATGTTTTAAAAGCATTTCAGCAGGCTTTTTAATATTTTTTGGGGGAAAAAACAGTTTCAGTCTAGCCTGTTGCAAACTTCGAAGTCTAACATGCATGTTAAAATTGTCAGGAAGAGAACATATGGAGTATATGAAGTGGCCTTACTGTTACTGTAGTATTGAGCAATATGGGTAGGAATACATACATGTGGCCTTGTCAGGGAAGGGTTTGCAGTAGCAGTTTGAGTTTATTTGTAATACTTGGTGTATCATTCTGTTGCTACTGCTATGAAAATCAAAAACATGCTAGCCATCTGTATGTTAGTACATGACATCAAGATTTAGTTATACAGCAAATCTTGTGACAGATCGTTGTAAGAAGTTGTCATTGCTGGTCCTTGCATTAGACTCTTAAGCTGTGTGGAACCAGGAGCTAACAAAACAGTCTTCAAGTAGTGTAATTGCATTACCATCTTTAAAGTCAGCCTGTATTCTTAACCTCGTTTTTGTGGCATGTAAAAAAGTAACTAAACAGTCGATCTTATAGAGTGTTTCCTTTTCTTTGTACAGCTCTGTAATGTTAATGCATGCAAATTAGTATTAGTCCGTGCTGTGTATAACACTTGAGGCCTTTCGGTTACTTCATCTGTTCACTACTTGTTCTTACATAAGCTCTACATTTAAAGCACATTAGTTTAAATCGTAAATGTCTTGAATCTGTTAAATAAATAAATAGCAGAGAGAGAGAGAGATGATAGTTGGAGAATAGTCCAAGCCTGTTTTTATTTTACTCAAAGGTATCTTGTTGTGATAGGCTGCTGTATTTTATATCCACTTTTAATGGCATTCTTCTAGAAGATATCCTAATTGCAAAAAACTAGTGTCTTCTAGAAGATTCCCTGGGAAAGAAAACTAGATATCAGTTTGACCAGACTTATGATTTTACTTCTGTTTTGTTCTTTTGTGTTCTATGATGTAGGTCATTCTGTAAAACCTATATTTTATGGCTGTGTGTACTACAAATGTGTTACCTCTGTGTTCAGACTCTGAGGCGGTGGTAGCAGGCCTAATCATTTATTCCATGCTTCTCTTATAAATCAATGTCTAGACTTGAAACAAAAGCAGATGGTGTACTGATGTATAAACTGTGGATCTTTTGGCTTAGTGACATGTAAACCTTAGCTTAGAGAATGCCAGTGTACTTTGTCAATTGCTGAACTTTAATGATGAGCAACATGCCTCTCAGCTGTCCAGATTTTTGCAAAACGCACAGATCTTTGCTTCATGTTTTTGGCCTGGTCCTCAAAGTATGCAGTTTTCTGCCAACTCATTGAGGATTGAAGTCACTAAATAATATCAGACATTTGAATTTCAGCTTTCATATTTTTTAGAAAATGCATGCTAACGCAAAACCTGTTATTCTGTCAACATTCTAATATTGTAAGAGCAATATTTAAAATCTGTCCCTGGTTTTGGGCCTTTGCCCCCCCCCCATATTCTTTTTGGCTTTGTCTAGATTTCTTGAGCTAAGAGGTTGAGAGGTTTGCTGAGAAACTTTTATAGGTTTCTAGGCATATAAATGTGTTAAAATTGAACGTACACATTTCTCACTCAAAAACTTGTACAGTTTATAGCAGAAATGGATTAAGTATGGCATCCTTTATAACGCAGTTAGCAGGCTAGCTGTGCAGTATACTTTAAGATAAACCCATCTGAAGAAGAGTTGCTTAAAGTATATGCTTCTTCCTTTTCTTTGATGCACCTTTTGGGAAACTGGCCACTGAGTTCAGATCCATTATGTTTTCAGTATGTAAATGTGTGTATACATTTCTGGGCAGAAAAGGAACATCCTCTGTGTTGAATTCACAGGGAGTTGTAATATTCTGGTTTGAGTCTCCTTAGGATTACCCTACTAACTTTTCATAATAGTTTTTAATTGTCTTGGAAAAGGTATGGTTTCATGAATCTGACCATGAAGACATGTTTGTGCACACACATGCACACTGAGAGTCACAGCTTAGCTACTTTCTGAGAGTGCTTTATATTGTTAAAACTGAATTTAAGCCCTTTGGAGATGTGGTCATCTCCCCCTCACACAGTACATTCATAGGTTCATAGATTAGTACTAAGCTAACTGCCCTTGCGAGCCATTTTAAGCCTAGCCAATTATCCCTTGTGAGACTCAAACCCTGCACCTTGTGTTTGTAAGGCAAACACCTTAACCATTAGGCCACCCTCCCAACCCAATGTTAGAGATCATCAAAGGAAGTTTTTCCATTGTTGGCCTAAATTGCTTCAGTTCTGACACTCATTTTCTTGCCAGTATATTGCCTTGAGTTGCAGTCGGTTGCAGCTTCTCTTTGAGTCTTCAGAACACACACTCAGTACCCATGGTGTTTTTTTCCTTACTTTGCTAGTTAGCCAGCTTTTGTTTAATGCTAGCACTTTGTTGGTCTTTGTCAGTAGTCACAACTTTATTCTTCATGTTTTACCCATCTGTTAGTCTTACAGTATTTCCATTGTTTAGGGTTGGACGAGGCAGAATATCTTTTTATAAATAGTAGGCAACACCCTTTTTTTCTTCTTGTTACACTTTAGCAGTCACGTGTGGCTAAACTGTGAAATTGATTTTCACTGAACTTGTTGATATCCTCCTGAATTTTTTTGCTGTGGCTGTACCACTGTGCAGACTACTGAAAAAATGTTACACGCTTTTAGGGGGTCGCTCATACTTGGACTTTTGTGGAGCATACCGTCTCCAGTCTAAGCAGTTTCCATTTTCTGACCTTGTAGATTTGTTTATGCATGAAACCTTCCTTGGAGAAAAGTGGTTTCATTCTAGATAGTAGCTGGTTCAAGATTACTATATATATATATATATATATATATATATATATATATATATATATATATATATATTCATTCCAATAAAAGCTGTGCTGTTGGATTTGTCACATGGCTTAAATACCAGTCATCTGTGGTACATCATAACTGTTAATCAGAATGACAGTACTCTTTACTTTCTTATATATATTTGGTTACTTTTGAAAGATGAGGCAAGTCTCACTTATGATGCTTTATGTTTAGATCATGTGGCCCCCTACTGGCCTGCAGACACAGAAACAGTTAAAAAATGTGCTGGAAGTTACCTCTAATAGCATTCAGTTATAATTTTATATTGACAGTTTTCCTTTTAATAGTTTGCCCCTTATTCATAAGACAATAGCAATGCAGTACAATAAACATCTGAGCTCTCTTTCTTACCTCCATCTTATGTCTCCTACTACCCTGAAGAAAGAAAATCTTTCAAATTGTTTGTCTTATGGGCTGCATGTTATTGTAGGACTCATTCCAGCATTCATTTTCCAGCACTGAACTGGAGAGTCTGTCCATTTGATGTTGCCAAGTTGGCCCACAGTTGTTTACTAAAATTTCCGAGTGGCTAAGTGACAAAGTTGCTTAGTCATAAACTGCATCTGCTCAGAGTTTAATCTTGTACGGAAGATACAGAATGGAATTTGTGATGAATTTGTACATGTAAACCAGTACGTCTGAAGAGACAACTTTGGCAGTGTTCCATTTTACCACCTTTGTTGATTAAATAGGACTGTTCTGTATCCTTAGAAGGAACACGAGTATCACAAACACCAGGAGAAAACTGCTTACTGACAGACTCCAGGTTACCCATGCATTCTCACAGGTTCAGGTTCTGACTTTATGTTGTCCATTTTAATACTGACACAGGTACTGACCACTTTTGACTTTGATACCATGGCCATTCAGTCATGACCTAGACAGCGCTGTCCCTATTGTGACCAGTAATTCACCACTTGTTTGGGCTGCCTTGTCTTTGCACAGGCTAAGCTCTTTTTTTTTTCTTTTACATAGTGACGTGTCAGTTGTTTAGCCTTTCTGTGCAAATAAGCCCACCTGTTGTCTTTTTCACATTTTGCACCTAGTGTACTTTAGCAAAAGAATTGTCATTGTTGCTTACATGACAGATTTTTTTTTATTTCCTCTGAAGTGTCTAACAGTAATCTTGCAGTAATATCATAGAACAAGAAGCAGAAAGCTGAGCTAGTCTCACTGACTACTGTGCTAACTTTATTTTGTTTTGCAGTTCTCTATATTGATAACTGAGTCCCCTCCATAATATGTTTTTTTATTTTACCCAGTGATGTGGCTTGTCAAACCAGTGTGGACTCTATGCAAGGTGAAAGGAGATGCCATGAGGATTTAGAGTTAACAGAATCTCTTTCATTAGTGACGTACGCATAGTTTCATTTCTTGAGTAGATTGATGCACATGAAATTTTGCATTAACTTAAAAAAAATATGTTAAGCTTTTATAGTAGGAAATGTTTTGTGTTTCTGCTTTGCAATTTGAGACCAGCAGTGTGGTGTTGCATGCTGCACAATATCTTAGTGAAAGTCCTTAGTAAGCAGCCATAACTGTCTTTAATAGGATTACATGAACAGAAACAGCAGCATCCCCAGTTTTAGTGATGATATTATGTCTGAAAGAGCTGGAGTTGGATAGTATACCAAAGACACTGTACCTGAAATTTAAATCCTTGATCACAGTGGTTTAAGAAATACTTTATCTGCTTTGCCAAAAGGGTCCTTTTGCTTAAGGACTGCTGCAGGGAGAAATGTTTTCATTTCTACAATTTGTAATAATCTGTCAGCTGAGTATTTTGAGAAGCAAGTTGGGGATTGCTGCAGCTTTCTCTCCACTAGTGTTCACTGGTTAACTACAAAAGATAAATTTTCTGAAGAAAACTTTACTTGCAGTTGTGTAAGACTTAGGGTAGAGAATATTGCTTGTGCTTCTGTCCCTAATCAATTTTTTGTTCTTGTGGTTGGTCACTGTTCCACAATGTAAAGCAGGGCTGTGGTTTTGCAGTGCAACTGTTGTGTTGTGCATCCAGTATATCTGCAGTCCTTTGCATCTTTATACTGGGCTGTTAGCTTCGTACTTCTCTGTTGCCTTCAGATTTTCATTTAATTTATTTCCATGCACTATCTTTGGTACTTCTCTATGAAGGTGCATTGACATACATTATTAGCTGATCTCCATGTTTTTCTGAATAATTTGCCCAGTTTTGTTTTTCTTTAGTTTTCTTTGTATATCTGATTATAGCACGGTAGAGCAATGGTTAGTTAAGACTTCTGCCTCATAGCTCTGTGTCCTCTGATTGAATCCCAGTTTGGATTAACTATGTACAATTTGCTCTTTCTGTTTATGTTCCTTTCCCTTGTGGCTTGGCAAGAGTCTTAAAAGGGCCATTTTACTTACTTAAATAAATTGTTGCATTTTTAGAAAAGTTCTGATGTTCCTATCTTTCTTTAAGAACATTTATTTCACCTCCTCTGAAGTCTTTTCTTGTTTTGGAATTTCAAAATGTACAAAAGGTGATATGTAGCAAGTGTTGCAGGACTTGGCAACAGGCTTAATATGCACTTAACTAAAACAACAGTCAAAAATAACAATGAACAAAACAAAAAGAGCCACACAAAGAACAGGAGCTGAATTCACTTTATACATCTGGTACCTCAGCATTTCTCCTTCAAGGATAACTTACAAATTCACAAAGCTCCATTTGTACAACATTGCCCCCTGCTGATTGGTTACATCATCTTTCAAATACATACTTCTTTACAAAGCATACGAGTATTACAAAGTGTATAAATATATAAACCTTATAGCATTCACATGTAAATAATTTGTATGTATATACCAAACCTTTCAAATACAATTTACATTTTCTTTATACCACAACAATACTAATTCCCCCCACTTTACAGTTGACACCCCCTTCCTATTCTAAAGTCAGACCTTAAGAAAGGTTAAGGTTAAAATTTTAGAGCATTTGGGAGACATAAGAAAGGGGAATATTAACAGTCCTGTTGCTAAGCATTTTCACTTGGTCCATGGAAGTTTGTTCTTTTGTGTATTGGGTTAACCTTATAATAGGAGGCGGGGGTGACTTCATTATGAAGCTACTCAGGTTAGAAAGTAGGATGATTATTAATTTTGGTACACTGTCTCCAAGGGGTCTTAATCTTGAGGTCAATTTTAATATTTAATTAGTGGGTATGTCAGCCGTACAGTGGGGGAAATTTATACATGTTGTTCTGGTATAAAGAAAATGTAAATTGTATTTGAAAGGTTTGGTACATACATAAAAGAAATGTACATGTGAATGTTATAAGGTGTATATATTTATACACTTTCTAATATTCATATGCTTTGTAAAAACGTATGTATTTGAAAGATGATGTAACTAATCAGCAGGGGGCAATGTTGTATAAATGGAGCTTTGTGAGTCTGTGAGTTAACCTAGAAGGCAAAATGCTAAGGTACCAGATGTATACATAAAGTGAATTCAGCTCCTATTCTTTGCATGTTAATATGTACTTAACAAGGTTTACTGCAGTGGTATTCAGTTCTTGTGTACCGGCTACCCCGAGTGATCATCCTGTGCAGTGAGTACATAATACAACATTCAGAATGTGGCTGCTGCAGTTGCTGTGAGTTGAATGACAAGTAGGCTAGTGTGTGTGTGTGTGGTTGTGTGTGTGTTGTTTGTGGTACAGTATAGGGGAGCATTACTCATTGCAACATATTTTGATACATTAGGGCTTTGTGGAATATGCTTTACCCTTTTTCTTATGCAGTTGCCAAAAAAGCTGTTGATAGTGAGTCTGCCAATATCAGAAATGAATAGATTTTGTGTTTTTTTAACACA
Organism: Protopterus annectens; assembly: GCF_019279795.1. NCBI lineage: Eukaryota > Metazoa > Chordata > Ceratodontiformes > Protopteridae > Protopterus > Protopterus annectens. The sequence continues at coordinate 396,085,679 of NC_056730.1, read as the reverse complement.
TAATATTTGCTAGAAGTGACCCACTTACCTTTTTCCCCTCTGGGAGTTGTTTATTATAAAATGACTGACATTATGCAATTGTACTGGTTGTTTACATTGTTTTGGTATTCATGGTGGTGTTTAAAATAGACTTTGGCTTCTGTAATATTTTGTTCTTAATGTAGATTTTCTATGATTTAGTTTTCTTCCTTTATTGAATACATAGCCAACCCTATGACTTTACTCTTGTTATTATTGTTATTGAATACAGTGCTGTGGTTGTTTGTGCAGACCTTTGCGGTGTGTGGAAGATGTCAGTGTGCAGATAACTTATTTTTCTTATGTTCACAACTTTCCAAATTTCACATAGTTCCTTTTGATTCCTGTTTTCTTTAACTTTATCAATTTAATATTTGTGTAGCTTTCAATATGACAAAATTCTAAGCAAGGGTAGGATAGGAGGGTGTGTGTGTGTATATATATGTGTATGTATGTGTATATATATATATATATATATATATATATATATATATATATATATATATAGCTACACACACACACACACACACACACACACACAAGCTGATTTACAGTGATGTGGGTAGCCCATGAACCAAAATGTTGAATAGTTCTGGTACCAGGCATTTTCCAGGGTTTGACTCACTGGAATTAGAATGTCTTGGTTATCTGCTCTTTTGCCAAGTGACTGCAGTTTTATTTGCAAAATCAGAAATGTTTGTGCCGATTATGTTAGATGCAAGAAGTAAAGTTCAGTGTGTAGAACGTTGTCTTTAACAGGTTTTATCTATGTGGATAAAAAGATCAAATTTCCATCAGTAATACTACACCTGATGAACATTTGTTACTGTTTTGTTTGGTGTTTTTTCCCCAGCATAGCTGCTGCAAAACGTGTACAACTCATTATCATTAACTGGGTTTATCTGTGTGGATAAAAAGATCAGTTTTCGATGAGTAATGCTACACCCGATGAAAACACGGCACTGTTTTGTTTTGGTGTTCTTTTAGATGCTGCAGACTGTAGGTTGTCCTGTTTATAGAGTTATGAGGAAAAAAATCATTCAGTCTTTGTGTGTGTTTAATTTACTGAAGTATCTGTTTCTCAGAAATGTAAGCCTTCATATCCCATCTCCATTCTCTAGAGCTGTAGTGTGACAAAAGGTAGTTTTTTGTGCATTGATGAAGGCCACATAAGTGGAGAAAAAGACTCATTCAGTATGTGAATGTGTTTTTTTTTAAGTTTTCATGCCAAAAATACAGAATTTGTCAGTGATAAGCCCCACTGACTAGGTGACCTTATTTTTTAATGCAAACATCTCATTGACCGCTGCACATGTACAAAAGATTTCACGAGTATGTTTTGGGTTTTGGGAAATGCACTGTGAATTTAAAGTAATTTTTACACCTATGTTTTCAGACCTCTATAATGCCTCTTACTTCTGAAGATGGTAGCTGATAAGAGTGTACTTAGAATTATCTCTGTGTGGACTTGGCCTCTTGCTAAGTAAACTGAGTGGTACAGTAAAGGGAGTTTGATCCATGTATTCACAGATACAGTCATGCACAGAATATCTAATGAAAATGTTAAGTCTTTGCCTGGCACACACATGCACAGAGTATCCAGTGAAGATTACAAAGGTTTTGCCATATTTTATTCACTTGACACTTATTTGCAGTGACGTTGGATGACCTTTATGTTTCTGTCTGATATTAATAAAAAGTCACTTTTTTGCATATTGTAATCCTGTGTATCAGGTGCCTGTTTCTAAATGTTGCATAGTTTTATCCACAATGCAAAATTACCATGTGCTTGTGATTCATTGGAAGAGGGGCACAGCTCTTCAGAGGTCATTAATCTTGTTGTTAGATGTACTTTAAAAGGTTTTACACATGGTCCTGTTTAGTGTCACTTATGAATGCTGATCAGTTACTTACATCTAATAATGCACTTAATTGAAATGGTTGTGGTAACTCATATATACAATGATTGCGGATAGGAATGTTCATCTTAAAAGATGTGTGCGACTGTGTGTTTATATATGTATTTGCGTGTGCATGTACACATTTGTTAAAGAAGGTTGAATGGGCAAAGGTATGCTTTGTACTTCTGTTCTTATTTGTTTAAACAAAATGTATTTAGATGTTATACAGTTTAACTAAGCAGATTTGTGGGCTGCAGTTTCTGCTGTGCCAAGCTAGAATAAAATTATTTGAAGGGTTGACATATAAAAATTCACATGCTTTTTTTGTGTTTGTTTTACTAGCACCAAAGTGGCAATTTTTTTTCCTTTTGCTTAAGGGTATAATTTTACCCAAGGCATATAATGCACTCATTGTTTTGCATTTTGTGAAACTGAAATAAAATCACTTTACCAAAGTGTAGTGGTTCTGCATTTTAATTCACTGTTCTCTAAAGCAGATGGAACCTATTTTGGAGGAATCGGTTTGCATATAGATGGGTAATAATATATATCTATGTAATGATCACTGTAAATAACAGTTTTTATTTATAATATTGTTACCTAATACTGTTCTGTGGTTTTTCCTCTTTTTATTTCTGCATAATGTAACTTACTCTGTCATTCTTGTGTTATCTGTATTAATTATTGCATCTCAACATATAACATTCTATTTCTACGTTTACCTTTCGGCCTAACCAGTGCACCTACCCAGTTAACAAATGTATAAATATGTGTGTGTATTATATACATGTTTTACAAGGAGGTCATGAGCACCACATTGCTCATTTATAATAAAAGTCACTTGGACTAGAGAGTTTTCACAATGTAGTCCAAGTTATGCATGCCCTGAAAGTGCCGTTACTTAAAAGTTTTGTGTCTCCTAAGTAAGTATGAAGTAGGCATGTTTATTGCCAAAATTTATTAGTTGTAGACACTTGTTTAACAGCACTGGCATGACTCCAGAGATGAAGTTGTTTCTGTATGTGATTTAGCTGGGATGCTGATATACTTGCATGATGATGTTCATGTTTCACTGTTGCAGTAATTACATTTGGGTTATCCTTGCCAGGCAGACAGCCAGGAAAAGCTGCTCAAGCACCTGGCCTTTGTAAAGTCCCCTCTAACCTCTCTAGGGTACATAGTCAACGAAAAGAAATCCAAACTGGTGCCCACTCAAAGTATTATATTCCTGGGAGCAAGCCTGGACACAGCATCCTAGATGGCATTCCTTACACCAGAAAAGCAAATTTTGCTGACAGCCGACTTCTCTCAACTAGCCACCAGACCACAGTTATCTGCAAGAAAAATCCTGCAAGTTCTCTGGGGTTTATGGCATCTTGCTTACTACTCTTTCCATATGCAAGACTGCATATGAGGAAACTTCAGTGGTACCTAAAAAGCCTTTGGTGTCAACACTCTCAAGACCTGGAGACTGTCATACCTATAATTCCTTGCTTCAGAAAAGATTTTCTTTGGTGGGCAACAGCATGCTCCCACAACAAGGGACTACCTTTCTCACCACCCCACACCACCCAGACACTCACCACAGATGCATCAGATTATGCCTGGGGTGCACACCTGGATGGCAGGTGCATACAGGGCCAATGGAGCCCACAGCAAATTCCTCTGCACATCAACCAAAAGTATGTCCAGTATGCCTTGATAGCTTTCAAGCCCCTTCTCTCCCCAGGGGCTCTTCTCATTAAAACAGACAACACCACTGTGATGTGGTATATCAACAAGAAGGGAGGAACTCATTCCTACCCCCTGTGCAGGCTGGCCATGACCCTTTGGCACACAGCCTCTGCCATAAAATTCCACCTGTTAGCACAATTCCTACCAGGTTCTTTCAACTCTCTGGCAGACCAATTAAGCAGAAATCCTCTGGACCCCCTTCGAGTGGCAGTTCAACAGAAGAGCTTTCACCCTAATAACTCAGAAATGGGGCACCCAAGGGTCAACCTCTTTTCCTCCCACACCAACCATCAGCTCAGCAAATTCTGCACCAGAGAGCATCACTGCATGGCTTGGAAAGTGGATGCCCTGTCCTTCCCCTGGGTCAGTCCGTCAGTCTATGCCTTTCCTTCACTTCCTCTCATCCACAGGGTACTGCTCAAAATAAGGGGGGAAAACCCAAGGACAAATCTTATAGCTCCAGACTGGCCTTGCCAGCACTGGTACCCCTTGCTGCACAGCCTGTCCCCACTGCTACCATGGCATCTTCTGTAGATTCCAAACCTCCTGACCCAGAGGGAAGGGGAATTCATGCATCCCCAATTGCAAACACTCAATTTGGCAGCTTGGCTTATTCTCTAACCCTCGATCAATCTGCCAATCTCAGTAAACAGGTTATAGATGTTATGTGTGAGGCCAGATGCCTTAGCACTAGAAAGTCTTATGCGGACAAATGGAAAATGTTCTGCACCTGGATTCAGGCTAAGGGAGCCAGTACAGCACAGCCCTCCCTCCCTCTTATCCTGAATTACGTAGCTGACCTGCTACACACTGACCTCGCTTTTTCCTCTGTTAAAATTCATGCCTTTGCTATCTCTGCTGATTTTCCTACTGAGCAGCCCCTTTTTTTCACCCTTTGATCAAACAGTTCCTAAGAGGGGCTAGCAACTTGAGGCCACCCAGAAGAACACCAACTCCAGCTTGGGACCTTAACTTTGTGTTGGAAAAGCTCACCCTCTCCCTTTCTAACCAGCCTACTCTGTAGAGGTAAAATTTCTCTCCTGGAAGACAGGTTTCTTTCTGGCCATCACTTCAGCCAGAAGAGTCTCCGAGCTGCAAGCACTCATGGCTGTGGAACCCTTCATCATCTTCCATGCTGACAGGGTATCCCTCAGGACAAATCCGTCCTTCATGCCCAAGGTGGTGTCCAGTGTGGCTCTCAACCAATCCATTCACTTGCCCACCTTTTTTCCTAATCCCCAGAACAAGGGGGAAAGTATCCTGCACTCTCTAGATGTGCACAGACAGCTCAGATTATATCTAGACAGGACTAAATCCTTCAGAAAGTCTGAACAATTGCTGGTTAGCTTTGCTACCGGGGCAGAAGGGCAAGCCATCTCCAAACAAACCATTTCCAAATGGATAGCACACTGCATCCATTTCTGCTAGTAACAACATGGAAAGCCCCCCCCCCCAAGGGGGTTAGGACTCACTCCACCAGAGCAGGCTCCACCTCTGCAGCTTTCCTCAGAGAAGTCCCCACCAGGGAAATCCTGGAGGCTGCCACCTGGACATCTGTTCACACTTTTACCAAACACTACCACCTGTCTCTCTTCTCCAAATCCAGGGCAGGGTTTGCCTCTGCAGTCTTTGCAGGGCATCCTAGCCAGCCCCTAGTTTCCTTGACTGCCTCCACCCTTTTCCTCTGCTTTGGGAATCAACCCAAATGTGATGACTGCAACAGTGAAACATGAAGAACATAGTACAGTTGTGTACACTTACCATAAATGTAAATCTTCGAGTGTATTCACTGTTGCAGTCCTGGTTTCCCTCCCTCCATCCCCCTCTTTTCTGTTCTGCTTCCTTAAAAGGGACTTATTGGTATTTACTTTCTACTGATGGGGTTCTTCCACCAGATCCTGCCTCCTACTTGGGGGCTCTTGACAGGTTAGGACAAGAAAAACTGATGTAATGGCGTCGGCTGCCTTACTTTATACTACTGACAACCTGACATCAGTACTGAAGTGACAGCAACTGACGCTGAAATACTAAGGCTCTGGTATTTGGGCCCACTGAGGGCTACCTTGGCAGGGATAACACAAATGTGATGACTGCAACAGTGAATACACTCGAACATCTACATTTTTGGTAAGTGTACACAACTGTACTTTCCCAGTTTTCTGTGAATTGCTGTCACCATTGTACACCTGCATGAGAGCAGTGGATAAAGATGAATGCCCCACTCTACTTGAAATTGAAAGGTTGTATACATGCTGAAAAAGTGTAACAGGAGTAGGATGTACATCAAGGAGAAGAGAGAGCATAGCTGCAAAACCGTTGAAGGAAGAGTGAAATAAATTTTCTTTAAAAAAAAACAGAAAAAGATATAAACACAGTTTATCTTGCGATCTTTCTACTGAAGTACTGTGTTCTTACTCTCCTGCATCACTATACATGAGTAGTGTTTTACAGACTTTTTTTACTACAAAATGGCTTCTGTTATACTGGTGTGATTTTTTTTTTCTTTCAGATGAGGGATTTTCTCCAGTGGTCCCTACTAGTTCCACATAGTATGGTGTTGTTTCACAGTTTCCATTTCTTATGTAGTCCTGTCCATTAGTATAGATCGGTATTACTCCAGATTACTGCAGTAATCTTTGAAGCATGTCAGTACTTTTTTTTCCCCTCCAGCTTCCTGTTAACTTATTATTGTTTACTATCTTCTTAATAGATTGGTTTATGTGGGTCCATGAGGAAGGGGCTTTTGTGAAAGAAAATAATTCTTTAGCAGTATCCCCTCTCTGCATACTCACTTTGTCAGCCCGACATGACAAGCGCTTATTCGGGATTACGATCAGGATTTTTGGAATTGTGCCCCCCCAACACACACATGCACACAAAAAACATGTTGCTTCTGAACAGGGTATCTTTTCAGTACTGTAAAAAAAAATGAAATGCATAAAAAATAGCCAAAGGTGTCTCTGTACATTAAAGAAATGAAGTCCTGAGGGTGATCTAGGTAGTTTGGGTTAAGTGAGAAAACTTGACCCTTGAGGAGTTGGCCAGGGGGATAGGGTACAGTTGCATCTTTGCCTGTTCATCATTCTTGTGAGGAGAAACAGGGTTTACAGCCAAGAATTGGCAGTCACTGATTGAGATCAGCAACATTAGTTCAGATGTATGTGCATATGTACAGACATGCTCCAACGATTATTGCAGTAATTTGGAGGACTATCTTTCTGTATTAATGGACAGGACTACATAAAACATAGCAGCCTGATTAACAAAACAAACAAGGCAGGTACTCCTTCAAGGAGACAAAGCTTGAAACTATGGTCCAAAAACAAATCCAAATCTATCTATGAAAGTTTTAAATACTTAAGAAATCTTGCAAAGAAATTAATAAGCAATCTGAAAATTTCACACCAAAACAATCCCAAACCATTTTGATAGTCTTCTGTTAATAAACGTCTGTGCCCTGGCCAAACAACACCATCACCAACAACTGATAACACAGACAATACAACAACCCAGTTCATTTCCCACTTTATAAACACAATACTCTTACTAAACAAAACTCTTCCCCCAGCTTCAGTATCCCGACCTCATTCTTAACACACAATAACTTTCTCTTTCCACCCAGTCTCAACTGCTGCCATAAAAAAACACTTACTAATCCTCAAACCAACAGCCTTAGCAACTGATAACCTGCCAAGATGATACCTGAAACTCACAGCCAATACTCTAGCCTTCCCTGTCTCAATACTAATTAACCAATCAATAACAGGAAGCTACTTCCCAACTACCTGGAAAAAGTCATTCAAAATACCACTGCATATAGGAGGAAATTCAACAGCACTATAGAAAATTCTAGAAAAATGTATTCACTCTCTAACTCCTCAAACATGTTAGAAACAACAATCTTCTGTCCACAACCCAACATGGTTTCTGCCCCAGTCATGGCACAATTGCTCTTCTTAGCTTCACCAATAATATCAACCAAAATAGAAATAATAGCAGTCTAGTATCGGCACTTATCTTGGATCTGTCAAAGGCATTTGACACAGTATTCTATCAAAAACTTCTCACCAAACTCTTATGTCTGGCTCTTAATTTACTCTCACCTGGTTTCATAGCTATTTCACAAATAGGCAGCAATTAATAAAATGGAAACTTAAGATGTTAAGTTGTCAATCTCGCCTTCCAGAGTCCAAGGCTGCTTAAGCCAACAAGCCAGACAACACTAAGAAAACTAAAAACAGAACACTACCACAAAAAATAACACAGAATAAGATAGATTTTTTTTTTTTTTTTAAAGACTAGGAAGCCTCTAACTTAAACGACTACCTAATCAACAGACTACTACAGAGAGTAAGGGGGGAGGGGAGAACCCTCTAATTTAAATGAGTTCTAAGGGAAAAAACTACAATACACTAAACCATAAATCTACTAGTAATCGACTATGAAAACACAACTATTATACAAAAAAACCCTAACCTGACGAGAAAATGGCAGATTAATAAAGATATACAAGCCTGAGCCAGTAACCTCGCAGCTGAAGTGGCAAACGAGATCTGGGTAGCTAGCGCTAGGCATCATGGGATAAGGGGTAGCCTCGAGCCAGTAAACAGCTCTCGAGCTATAGAAGATGGCCGAGTCGGAGCTGAGGATCGGCTCCGATCCCAACCAGCAAGAAAGAAGGCGAGATGAAGACAACTAACATGGAACATTATGGTAGGTACATAACTTCTTTTTCTCCTCCTTCCTCCCAGTCACAGAGTTCCACAAGGCTCAGTTTTGGGACAATCACTATTTAACATATTCATCAACAATCTCAATACTACCATCAAACAGGTAACCGTAGTTCAGTACGCACATTATGCAACCATAATCTGTTCTGCCACAACACTAAAAACCTTCCAAGAAACAACACGAGTCATCCTCCTCTGTAGAATCCTAGCTAAGAACTGCAAACCTACTTCTAAATGTTAGAAAGACCAAACTCTTGCTGTTTATATCAAAACAATATAATGATCAGGAAATATAAGTTCCACATTGGCTCATCTGACAATATAATAATAGAAATAATGACAGAAGCCAAACTACATGGAGTAATCGTAGATGACAAACTTAAATATGACCAACATATTCATCAAGCTATCAAAAAAAACCACACAAAACCAGGGTCCCTATATAGAGCAAAGCAGTATCTTACAGCATCCACAAGAAGATTCATAGTATCCATTTAACCTACTCCTAACTTTTTTTATGCATCTCCACTTTTCACAAATCTTAACAGTACCCTCCTGTCCAAATTTGAAACATGATATTGTAAAGTAGTAAAATTTGCCACATACTCACCAACCAAAATCTGTCACTGCACAGTTCTGAAGGAGCTAAACTGGCTAAAAACTCCCAAACCAGCTAATCTATTCTCAACTTACTACAGTCCACAAACATATCCATAAACCAGATAGCTGCTTCTCTTTAAAAAACATATGGCAACCATGCAGTAGTAGCAGAACACTACACTCAAATAACAAATCCCTCATACCTGTAAGAAAATCAAAAAAAAAAAAAAAACTCTGCAGGTAACTCATTGTACTCTTATTGTGTTACAGAACTATATAACTCCATTCCACTGCAGTTAAAAGTTACAGAAATGATGAATACTTTAAAAGCCTAATAAAACCACCTAGAACACTCATGGCTCTGCTATTGCTCTTCATCTGGTTAACGCCTACCACAGTAACTTGTTAAACTATTGTACCTCCAACAAAACCATGCCTCACCCTTTGAAACTCATCATACATGGAACCCATTATGATGATGATCATGAGCTTAGTACAATTTCACCTTTTTCTCCTACTGTAAACAATCAACGCTTTTCTATTGTTTTTTCCTCTCCTTTCCTCTCTAAAAGTAGTTTATTTTTCTCTCTCATTCTTCCACTTTGTAACTGCAAAACTAAATGGAAAGGAATGCTGTTTTCATTTGTTTTACTTTTTTTTTCTGGACATTACATTTTTCTAAACAGTTAAACCATGTTTACTTGCACTCTATAGTAATCCAAGACGCACTACTATCTATAATGTAAAATAATGTAAAAAAATGTTTATGTATTGTGATCACTAGTAACTTAAGAATGTAAATGTGGAGCTTTTCTTCTCAGTCCTCCATTTAAAAGGGGGCATTTCTGTCCCTGTCGACAAAGACAAATAAAATAATACTTTACGGGCAGTTTACATGTGCCTCAGATATCTTAGGTTCATAGGTAGGTACTAGGCTGTCTGCCCAAAGGCATTTATAAGCCTAGTCGGAATGTGTTGGCTTTCGCTGCCCCCTTAGATTAGTTCCCTGTACCTCTGTCCAGCAGAGCCATTGAAGTGATCCCTGGGGTAAACTTTCTGTTTCACATCCACTTGTCAAGGTTTCTCTTGAAGAGGGTTAGCGAGGAGCTCTGCCTAATGTAAATTGGAATCTTGTTCCAGAGCTTGGGAAGTCTCTGGGACAGGAATCTATCCCTCCAGCATGTCCTATTTATTGTTGTGGTGAGGTTTAGATCCCTGGAGCATGTGGCTCGAGGGGATATGGTTTTCTTTAGGTGGAGCATGTCCATCAATTCTGGGTTGGACATGGGCTTGCACGTCGGGCAGAGATCACCTCTGAGTAGGTGGTATGCAACCGAGTACAGTTGGAGTTTCTTCAGTCGAGCTGCATAGGGCATCTGCTTGAGGCCAGTGATCCTCTTGGTTTGGTACTTCTGTGGTCTTTCCAGTTGTTGCAGGTGTCTTGTAAGGTACATCCCAAGTGAGGCATTTTACCTTATGATGGGTCTGATGAGTGATGCATAGAGGGGCCCAATGACCTCTTTTTATCTGGATGCAAACCCTTTTGTGATTAGGTGGGCCACATAGAAGGATTTTCTAATCACTTTGGCAATGTGATTATCAAAGGAGAGGTTGCTATCTACTTGGGTCCCCAGATCCCTTATTACATCTTCTGTATTTAGGGGGCTACTACCTATGTGGTAGTTTGCGGGTACTTTGTTTTTTCCAAAGGGGATGACTATGCACTTTTTGGCATTTAGCTTGAGGCCATAATTTTGACACCAGGTATCTCAGTGAGACCCTTTTGGAGGATGTTTGTGTCAGCAGGAGTCAATTGTAGCCCCTAGTTTGCAGTTGTCTGCGAACTTGGTCAGCCATAGTCCTCCTGTGCTTGCCTGTACCTCTGAGAACTGTATGCCGAACAGGAGGGGTCCTATGACTGAGCTCTGGGGAATGCCACTTGTAACCGGTTTAGAGTCAGACCTAGCTCCCACAACTCTTACTATGTGGGTTCTGTCAATGAGCCAGTTGGCAACCCATCTCATGACGTAGGGGTTTATGTTCAGGCTGGTGAGCTTGTCCATAATACCTGAGTGGGGAATGGTGTTGAAGGCCTTTGCAAGGTCTAGGTAGGCTGTGTGGACCACCTTTCCCTCATCTATAGCCTTGGTAACTGTCTCAAAGAAGTCCACCAGGTTTAGGAGGCATGATCTGCCCTTAAAGCTGAACTGGGTAAGGTCCAGTGTTTGGAGGTTTCCTATGTCTCTGTTAATGGGATCCATGATGATGTGCTCCATAGCTTTGCAGACCAAGCTAGTCAGACTTATAGGACGATAGTTCCCGGGGTCCGTTGTGGCTCCACCTTTTTGGAGTGGAATAACCGTTGCTGTGCGCCACTCTGTGGGCAAGTAGCCTGTTGAGAGGCTGAGCTTAAACTGTGTGTTTAAGGAGGGGTTAGTTATCTTTGAGCTCATGTAGGACGCAGCCTGGGACACCGTACGGTCCCATTGACGCTGTGTTTTTGGCTTTGGAGAGGGCTGTTTTAACCTGAGTGTCTGTGATTTCAGGGGCACTACATTCTTCTGGTAAAAATTATGGGCCCTTTTGGGGGTGAGAGGGGGGTGAAGTTTGCACTGAACCTGTCTGCCAGGATGTTGGCTATATCGGTCGGTTCAGTGTATTTTGTGCCATTCTGCACTAACTCTGAGCAGATCTGACAATTGCCACTTAGATTCTTGACATAGCTAAAGAATGCCTTGTGGTTATCTTTGGAGTCCATGGAAATTTTTCTTTCGAAGCTAGCCTTGGATGATTTTATGAGGGAATGTAGTTTCTTGCTGATAATGATCAGGGATTTCTTCCCTTCTTGGGATTTTACTCTTTTCTGTACTAGTTTCCTCCTTCTATTGTATAGCTTGTTTATGGCAGGGGTCCACCAGACTTGTTTCCTTTTCTTGGAAGAGTGAGTCTTGGTTTTGTTTGGGATAGCACGATCCATGCATTCTTGTAGGTGTCCGTAGAGTGCATTAGTAAAGGATTTTGCAGCTTGGACAGCGTTATCCTTTAGCATGGGGGCTTTGAAACTTCCCACCTCGGTCTTAAGTAACGTGAAGTTTGCTTTTGAAAAGTTTTTCACAGTGGTTTCTTTGATCAGGGGTGGTGGCGGAATGTGGATATCCAGAGTGATTAGTTTATGGTCAGCTCTAACCAGCGAGGGGTTGACCTTCGGAGTGGAACTCCGGTCGCCCATGTTGCTGATGACCAGGTCCAATATGTTGTCACCTCTGGTGGGGGTGTTGACCAGTTGATCCAGGGCGTTTGAATTTATAAATTCTAGGAAATGTTGGGCAAGGGAGTTTGTACTTGAGTTGTTCTCCCAGTTAATGTTTGGGTAATTGAAATCACCCAATATCAGGGTGTTTGGTAGGACCTTTATGTTTCCCAGTGTTTCCAGGAATGAGGAGTGGGGGTCCTGGGACATGGTGGGTGATCTGTAGAAGCTATAATTTGAATAGCAGTTTTGCCTGTTGTTAGTTGCACGTGGATGATCTTTGAGGCATCGTGCTGTGCCACTAACCTGGAGGTGTGGTTATCCTTGATGAATATGGATACTCCCCCGCCTTTTGTATTTTGGTCCGGGTTTTTTGGCCAAAATGTATGGTATGAGTTGTAGCCTGGTAGTGCTGGAGTGTTCTCTGGAGCCTTAAACCAGGTTTCTGTTAATGTACAAATATCGATTTTCTCCATTATGAGGAGTGCCTCGAGTGCGTGCATTTTGAGGTTTAGACTTCTGGCATTGAGTAGCATTGCCCTCAGTTTTTTGTTACTTGTGCTATTTACGGTGGTGGGTTTGTCTTTTGAGTCTTGCCTAAAAAAGGCACTATGGGGATGGCAAGAGCCTTTGCCAGTATTCGAAAGCCTTAGGGTGACAGGTGCAAGCCATCACTAGTGAAGCAACGTGGCTTGTCGAGCATGTCATCCCAGGCTGACAGACACTGGATCCCATTTGAATGACACCAGAAGCTTAGCCAATTGTTGAAATTGATCATTTTTTTCTCTATACCATGGTATCATTCTTGATGAGGGCAGGATGCTACTCAGGGTCAGGGTCTTACCGGTCTGGGCTATGTGATCAGAGAGCTCTTCCATGTCTCTTTTCATGTAGTCCAGGGAGGTATGGCTCAGGTCATTCACACCAACATGGACAATGACAGTGTCATATTTGTACTTTTTCTGGAATGACCTGAGTGCTTGTGTTATATGGCGGATCCTAGCACCTGACAGGCAGCTAACAGTAACCTTCTCCTTGTTTAGCCTAGTGAGTGGGACATCAGTGTGCTTGACTATAGAATCACCTATTACTAGTGTGTTGGGTATGTTATTTTGCCTTAAGGGCTGTGATTGTGTGGCACACTGGTTTTGTGAAGTATGTGTTTCATGGTTTGTATTGGGGGGTGGAGGTTGCTTGGATGTCTGCTTTGGAGGTCTCTGTTGCTTTTGCAGATTTTTATTTAGCGCCTCCGAGTATGTTTTCGTGTGTTTATGTGTGTTTTTTGCCGGTGCTGGTTTCATAGGTCTATGTGAGATTGGTGGTTTGATGCAAGTAATTCCCTTCTCCTTTTGACTGTCTGGTCCAGTCTTGGGTTGAGAGAGCTTAACCTCCAGTTTGGCTGCATAATTACATCTCTCACATGTATTAGTGTTTGGTGAAAGGAGGAGAGGGTTGTCTGTGTACATGAGGCAATTATAACATTGCTTCAAAATGCCCAGATTCACCAGTTGGACTGGGGAGTACACCTGAAACTTCCCTTTGGACATGCCTGGATAGGTACAGTGAACTGTTTTACTGATTGGCTGGTAAGGTTGAATAGAGAGCCTTGCCCTTCTCTGCAGTATAGGGGGGGGGGTCTAGTGCTAAGGTTTATTAGTCCTTGCTATGAGTTTTGAGCAAGTGCCGGAATGAGAAGTGAATGGTTTGAGTGCTTAAGTTGAAAGATTGTCTAATTCCAAGGGAAAAATTGAAGAGCAGACTTTGTGGAGCCGGGAATAGTTATACGCTAGCTAACTGGCGGTGCCCGGCGTGCAAAACTGCGCAAATGCGGGTTTTATAGCAGGGAAATGAAAGAGATAGAAATTAGCCTAAAATGGCAAATAAACTACTAATTTCTGGGCTGAAACCACTCCTCCCAGGGACAGCGGTGATTTAAAAAAAAATGCCACAGGGAAAGCATATCAGATGATTACTTCCAACAAACCAGTTTGGCAAGACCAAATCAATATTTGTTTATCTTAAATAACAGCAGGATCACTCATTTTCATCCACAGACAGCTCTGAGATCCAACATTTGCAGACACACTGTTGACTGGTGTATACCTCATATAGCTGATTGTATTAAAAACAATTGCTATAGTAATTTATTCCATCTCTCTTTTATACAAACATACATTAGCCAACCACAGTAATGTACTCCACCTTGCTTCACATATATCCAGGTTAGTCCTGCAAAGCCAAAATAATGGCAGTTTAACATTGGCAAACAGCACACCAGGTTCAGTCACTTTCCCCTGTAGACAACCCCTGTATCCAACAGTTACCAGGTCTTTGTACATACATCATATGACTCGTAATAAATTAATTAAAAACGTTAATACTAATTTATTTTAACTCTGTTAAAAATGCACAATAGCCAGACACATCAGCTTGATTCACACAAATGGCCACAAGAATTTTTTGGCTCTGTTAAAAATACCCATTTACCAACTGTATCTGCTTGGTTCACAGAAATCATATTTTTTTGCAAAGTCCACTGCCTGTAATATCATAGCTCTCAACTTTCCATCTCCAAAACATGAAACACTACATATAATGTAGAACAAATAGGGAATATGTGGAACACTTATTAACAGATTAACAACATCAACTAGGAAGGTCACATAATGGTTAAATATGTTACTTCAGACTCAAAAATATTATCTTTTAATAACTTACTATGGTTTAGTAGTATTTACCATGGCTATCTGTTATAATGCAAAATCTTAACATTGAATGTGTGGTGTCATTTTAATTCAGTGTGGACCTGTGAGGAACATTCAACTCTTACCTCCAGAATCGTGGACAAGTCCAGAAATCAGGGACAAGAAGGGAAACTTTTTAAAACATAAGTACATTTAACTTAAAAAATTGACAGAATAAGAGAATGTGAATTACTATGCATTTTCTGAAAAAAGCAAGTCTGTGAGTCTAATTAATGATTGTCAATATTTATATATTAAATGAAATTCATATCACCATTACTCTGAAAATCAGGTGTCAGTAGGAATTAGGAATTACAGCTCCAAAATTGAGGACAGTTGGGAGGTATAGTGAAGAACGTGGACATTTTAAAAACTCAAAATGATGAATATTCCTCATAGTCAGGCATACTAGAGAAATATGCATATTTGGTTGCATGCCAGGGTAGAAAAAACCTTATCAAACACATTCTGCATGAGCTGTACCCCAACTACAACATATCTTTCAGACCCATCACGGATACATCTCACCATGCCAACTCTCAAAATCATAGTAAGCTATAAAAAAAACATCATAACAGAGGGTCTAAAGTTCTACCACTAAAATTTTGACTGTGCATAAATTTGCACTCTGTGAGGTATTGGCACATAAATTCTCATTCTGCAGGTATAAGTAATTATGCACACATAGACACAAGTATGTATATGTACAAACTATATATATATAAAAAATTTTCCTTCACATGACATTTGTACACCTTGCGTATATGTTAGGTGAGACTTTAGAACTACAACAAAAATGCAAGTCATTATGTAAAGCAGCCTTGGTACTTCTGTCACCTTAATTTCATGTCATGCTCTTGTTTTTTCTTGCTTGCTTAGAATTTAATTTACATATTACAACTATATGTATTTGCACTGTGACCTCTAGCACATTAGTCTTACAAATCACTGTTATATTTACTCTATGCAGACCAGGGGTTTAGCTAGGATTTTCAAATTTGTACTCACAGCTCTCAAATTGCTACCCCCCTCCCCAGCCAAGCTACGGACATTCTCGTAATTCACGGTTCGCTCTTTTAGTATCGATGAAGAGGCATTCGCTGTAATGCCTCTTCAGTAATATAATATAGATTCACTCAAACTCGGTTCCTTGAATTGAAAATGAACCTGAAAGTCAGTTCTTTGAAAAATGCAGCATGGTATTTGAGGTAGAGGATTCATGTTTTTGTTTTCTGTAACTAAGGTAGAGGTTTTGAGCTTGAGTAAATTACTAGCCACCTGCTACCCCTAACTAGGGTGTTTCATTCACACACACACCCCACCTACCTCTTAGTGCAAGAAATATGGACAAAGCCTAAAATAAACAGGGACAGATATTAAATAATGCTCTCATGAACTTAGAAAGTTGCTAGAATAACAGGATATGTGCTAGTATGAGAAAGTTGCTAGAATAACAGGATTTGTGCTAGTATGAATTTTTCTAAAGGACATGAAGTCTGAAACTCAAATGTCTGTCATTATTTAGCAACTTCAGCCTTCAATGATTTTCTAGAAAATCGCAAAATTTATGAGGAACAGACAAAAAATATGGGGCAAAAATCTGGACATTCTGCAAAATTTGGACAGTTGAGAGGTATGCTACCTATCTACCACACACACACCTCTCAACCTCTTAGAGCAACAAACCCATAAATAAAACTGAGGCAAAGACCCAAAAATAGACATTTTTTTTAAATATTGCTCTTATAAATTTAGAAAGATGATAGAATAGTAGTAGGTCTTGCATTAGTATGAATTTTCTGAAGGGTATGAAATCTGAAACTCAAATGTCTGCCATTATTTTCTAACTTCAGTCTTTAATGATTTGCCACTAATTTGCCAGAAAACCGCAATTTTATGAAAAACGGACCAAAAATGTGATGCAAAAATATAAAATCGCCAGACAATACAGCTGGGAACCTGTCAAAGAAGGGACACCATTTTAATATGAGCACTGTTAACTTGAGCAGCTGACAAAATTAGAGAATCTATATGCATTTCTGAAATAAAAGTAATGTATAACTCTGATCATTACAGTTATTTATAATTGTAAACCCTCCACGTTTTCTTCCAAAATTGCTATTTTGCGGAGGGATTATTAGGGGGAGAACAACATTTTGAGCCAAAATTGGGAACAGTTGAGAGGTTTGGATATTCCTAATTCTATAAAGCGATTTATTTGCACGTACCTCTCAACCTCTTAATGCAGGAAATCTGGACAAGGCCAAATATATTGGGGGAACATACAAACAGTACTAAAAATTGATCCTGTATAAACTTAAGACAGTTGATAGAATAGCAAGTCTTGCTTTAGCATGCATTTTTCTGAAGGTTATGACGTCTGAAACTTAATGTCTGTCATTATTTAGTGACTTCATTCCTAAATGATTTGCCAGAAAAGTTTTATTTTGCATTTTACAGCACGAACACCAATAAATATCTGCCAAACAAAGCAATGCAGTCTCACAATGAAACTAGACTTGGCATTAAACTTCTCTGCACTTGAAACTCACATTCATTGAAACAACATTGAAACCCACATTCAAAGAAAATACATTTTGCCAGTGGCAGATAAAGATTAACATTGTGCTGTTTTCAAATCATAGGCCCCTTGCATATGGAACATACACGTGCTCTTTGATACACCTTCCTGATTGTATTAAATTATATTCCTTGTACAATACAGTATAGTTGTTAGAGATCATTTTAAATTTATTGTTTTGAACATTTTTCCAGTAAACAATGAAACAAAATGCATGCACCAATAATGATAAAACTGCCCAATTCAGAACATTTCCATCATAAAAGTATACTTAAACTTCTACAGTCCACCAGTATCAGTAAATTTGCACAATCTCTGAACTAGTAAAAGCCATCTACACAATTCCACATTAAAGAAATCTGTAACTATTGAAGAGGTTGCTGCTAGCAAACGACTTTATAATTCATTGTTTTATCTACAAATAAAGTGCCTGTTGCCCTTGAGGAATAAATTACCTATGTTGCATTAAAAAAAGTGATACGCTAGTAATATTGCAATAGGGAATGGATGGCAAACTGATAACAGGTTCATAGTTACTACTAGATATCTTCGCCAAAAAGGACTACAGCATCCACCCTCTTTACAACACAGTACAGTATCAGCAATGCAATTACCTACTGTGGGAGAAGAACCCACAGCCTTCTGCATCAAAAGTAAGTACACTACCTGTTGTGCTATTAACAATATAAGCAGATTTAGCATAAGCAGCACTAAACTTTAGTTCCCCTGCAGCTCTCAGCTCCTTGTAAAATGTACTCAACACTTGGCTATATCTGAACTTCGCAGCACAAGAAATCTGGAAAAAGCCAACATTTATTGGGGGGGGGGGGGCAAAAGCCCAAAAACTAGGGACACATTTTAAACATTGCTTGTATAATTTTGGAAAGTTACTAGAATACAATGCAGTGTTACCACCATGCATGTCTTAAACCCAGAACCATATGCACTACAGTCAGTGCAACATGCCACTATGCTAAATTAGCAGTTTGAAAAACAGGAAGACTGAAACTTAATGGCTATTAGATAGCTCTCAACCTCTTAGCATAAAAAACCTGGACAAACAAAGCCAATAATGAGGGCATACAAATTCGGTTCTCACTTCACACCTTAGCACAAAAAACCTGGACAAACAAAAACAATAATGGGGGAATACAACTTCAGTTCTCACTTCTCACCATAGCTGGGGAATACAACTTCAGTTCTCACCATAGCTCACAACTGTTAAAAATAAAAATCTGAACAAAGTTCAGAAATGGTGGTGGTTATGGACTTTAGGCTCTTCTTACCCTGAAGCAAAGGTATAGGGTTTGAGCCTAAACACCTGTTGTATTATGTGGGGGGGGGGCATTTACACACACGCACACGCAATTTAAGTATTTTTCTGGTGGTGAGAAAACCACTTTTATACTTTATGTAGGGGATTTGCCCTGCACCTCCAAACTTAACATTTTTAATTCTTCAGTCACTACACCGTGAATGAATTGTGATTTAGTTCACACTGAGCCCATTTCATCAAATGACACCATTCACAAATGGTACATTATTTGAATGGTGTCCAGTGCATCAACCCTTTGTTAAGGAATCCCTTATTAGCTTTCTCATTTTGCACAGCCTGATCGCTGTGTGATGCCTCTAGTGAATAACAAAGATCAGACAGCAGAATCTATAGTTGCATGGCTACAATGTTTAGCAGTGTAACCCTTTCTCAGTGTCCATATGCCACCCTAATATACTTCTGGAATGGCCTAGAAAGTTTATTCTTGGATAGTTTGAAGTAGAAAGAAGCACACAGGTGATTTTCCATTAAGCTTTTGATACTTATTAAAAGCTGTGAAAACTTGAATCTGCTTTCTGTCCCTGACTTGCTGAATGTTCTTATCCCATCACTGTTATAGTGTTACATTTGTGTCAAAAGCATAGGTCTTTTCACCTCTAGATAGTTGATTTTGTTGTTGTTTTTATATTTATTTCTGTGGTGGCAGAATGCTTTGTTAGGTATTTTTATGAGCTTCAACCATTGATCAAAGAATATGTAGTGCACAAAGTGTGACAATTTTGCTCCAAAAACTGGAAAAAAAGATAAACTTGTTAATGACATCCCTAGTATGACATCCAATCTTAACAAGCCTTAGATACTTAACAAAAGTTTGTTAAGGATACCTAAGCACTTAGGTCGCATGCTAGGGACTAAGAGTGGATATTTCCAGCTGCCAAACAACAGTAGCAAAAGGTAAAACGGCTTTTATGCAGTAAGTATGTTAGAATGAAGTGTTAAACTTTTAATGTTGTTATCTCTAAAGAGGGAAACTCTGCTTCTGCTTGCTATCTGTCTGACAGTTCTAAGTGCTTTACCTGCTTTCAAAGGCTTTGAAAGTAGTTTAAACAAAAGAATTATTACCGGATCTCTGTACATAATTAGCTCTATGTGTTCTCTATGTGGATGACAATATTTACCGCTTGAGATTTTGTCTCTTGGTAAATTTCTTGACATCCACATTTTGAGCTCACGATAATCTGGGTATGATTGGACACCTGATTATAATCCTCTGTAAGTCATGATAGACCCCACATCAGTCACAGACACCAATAATGAGGCTGGTTGTTCCTCATCAAATGGATGAAGCAAAGGCAAAACTGTAAGAGGTGACAATGTTATGGGCTTTAAAAGGAGAGTAAACTTTGAGATTTACAAAATGAGATACTCCAAATCTATGACTATAAGTTCTAGACAATCAAAAACACCCTACTTAAGTATAACTTTCAATCAGATTTTGTAGTCATATTTTGTTATAGTTCATCACAGAGGGTGTGGGTGTTCACCCCCTCCCTTGACACAGAGAGAGATGAGACATTTCCAAGTGAAAGAGTATTTAGTAATCAAAAGAATCAAAGAGGAGGATTCAGTGAATTCTTTTTCATGAATGACTCCTGCAAAAGCCTTCTAACTAACACATCTTGCATGCCCAGATAATACATCTCACTTTCTTAGTGAGCGAAAAACGTTTGGGTAATATTCTACTCCTGAATATTCTAAAAATGTATCTATGTGTCAAATATAATACATCTACATATTAAAAACTTGCTGAGACCTTAGACTAATTTTTTTTGCCATGAAAAGCCTGGATGCATAACTTTTGAAAATAGTTTTGAAAGCTGGCTAACCACATCACAAGCTTCTTTCTCTTGCTCGCTCACTGTCTCTCACATGCACACACACACACCTCCATAATTTCTCGGTCCGTTACACACACACACACACACACACACACTCTCCTTACCTGATAATCTGTTCACCTGATTGCTCCATACTTTCCCGTTCGCACTGCTATCCGTTCACGATTGCTCCATTCCAGCTAATTTCCCGCTCACAGCTAGCCGGACATGACGTCAGCTCCCGTTCGCCTTCACCACAACACCCAGCAAGCATCCTTAAAGGAGCCAATGCTGGGTTTTTTTTGTTTTTTTTTTTAGTTAAAAATGCTACCCCCTCTTCTACAGAAGTTGTACTGAAATCAGTACAGTGTGTATGCCTCCCGACGTCCCTGATGCAGACATGTAATAAAGCACTATGCATAAGTTTTATTGTTCATGAAATGATCATGTATGCAGCATCCACTGATAGTGCAAATAAATTACTGGGCAGTGCAGTGGTGCAGCATTTAGCATTGTCACCTCACAGCAAGAGGTTCTCTGGCTCGATTCTCAGCTGAGGTGCCTTCTGTGTGGAGTCTGCATGTCCTCCCTGCATTCGTGTGGGTTTCCTCCCACATTCCAAAGACTTGCATCTGGAGCACTTCTCCCTGGGCTTCCACTTAAAATGGGTTCTGTCCCAGTTGGACTTTCCTGGTAAACAAATGTTAAATAAATAAACCCGAGCTTGCTTTGACTAAGTTGCCTTTAACTATTGACTGCAGTCTTCGGTGTGGTACTCTAGTAATGAGAAAAGCACCTACACTGATATCTCTGTTCATATGCATGGCTACAGTAAGTTTAGTCATTACCATTGCACTTTAATTTCAATCTTAATAATAAAAAAAAATATTTTTCACAGCTCTCCACTCTTTACCTTCAGGTCAGAATCAGAAGCAATGCTGTAAAAGAAAGTCCATTATCTAGCAGTTCGAGTATTAAGTGTACCAGTGATTCACCAAGTTGCATAATCACATCAGCCAGGAAGCTGGTCTCTCATTGGTTCATTGCTGTAGTATGACTGAACCAATGAGACAGCAAACATTAAGCGGTCAGTTCTTGAAGTAGAGTAGCAGCGTAACTGTTGCATTTAAGCTTTGACTTGAATTGCTATATAAAAAGTGAAGTAGCTGAAAAATCTGTAAGGTGGTGGATGCATGTGTGTGTGATTGATGGCATAAGAGCTGTTTCCTGAATCTTAATCTTTTATTTCTGCCCATGTGCTTTTTGCTGTATGCCCATTATTTCCCAGGCAATATAGCCATGGCTGCTTTTACAGTTTGATTGCTGAGACCAGCCATGGATGCGGGGCCCTATTAGGCCAGATAGGTTCAATTGGCCTAAGACTGGCCTGTGTAGTACGCATTGGTAATTGAGGTTGGCAGTAGGAAAACATAACAACAAAGGCCTACAAAGCTGTCCAAATGATACTGTACCAGGATATCCTGATCTTCTCTCTGCATGCTTCCCTAATTACATTAATAATTTCATTACTTGAGGTTTCATTCCAAAAGGGTAAGTTAAACAAATCTTGAGCGGAATGGAGCTAATTATTGAGGATGGAATCTGGCACACGGTTATTGGCCTGAAGCTTTGGTGGGAACCTAGATGAGTTAAAAAAATAGCCTAATTGGCATTTTGAAAAAAAGCCACTTAAAATAAAATCATGGTACAGTCAGTGTTTCGAGTTCAGTGTTTTGTACATTAGTCATATAAACTTTACTCAGAACACACAAGGAAGATATGTTAATTAGAGGGGGTTTTTTTGTTCCTCTTTTGCTTCATTCTCTCCAGCTACCACAGTCCACCTGTCCATCACTGGGTCCACCATCATCTCCTATTGCCCCTGGGCTATCGCTATTCTAAGGTTGGTGCTGGCACTGAACCTAAGGGTGTCTTCTGGTGAGTCATGCTATTAACTGCTTCCACTGATTTTTTTCATTCACAACCTACCCCTTGGTATCCCCTGGCCCCTTCATTCACTTGTTACATCTGAGAGCTTCTCCCCTCTATTGCCCATGCCTCCTCTCAATGAACACATAGACGAATGTCATCCTGCAGAGTAGGCATGCTCTTTCCCCCTGCTAGCACCTTAGACACCTGAGTAGCTAATCAAATCCAAGTTGCCTGGACCATAATTAGGGCATTATCCCTCTACGTCACACTATTAGCCTGTTAGTCAGAGTCTTTGATAAGTTATTACAGTGTCTACTGATTTAAGTTTACTAATTCACAAGCTCTGTGGATCAAGAAGTGATCTAAAACTAAACATTATCACCTTAGCTGCTTAGCATAATTAATAAAATTGCCTTTGTTATGGCCAGATGTATGCTTATGTATACTTCAGAGACTATGTAAATCACCCATATTATTGGTTTAGTACAGACAGAAATGTGTCTGAGGATGAGGTATCCATTTAATGTAGCAGCTTTAAAAGTAAGAAACTGCACAGAGTATTGATTAAAGCATACCCCCAATTGTACATTGCCTTAAATAGAGGTGGTAGGTTTTAAAATAAGCTCAGGCATGGTTTTAACTTGTAACACTACAGAACATACTAATTTGAACTACCTGAAACTTGGGTACTGCCATATACTGTCTGCAGCAAACGTTAAGTGAGATCTGGAGATACTGCTTTAACTATCCAAAAGATCGGATGCCCCTCTGGTAAAATTAGTATTAGAAAGTAGAAAATGCTGTATAAATGTCTGAGAGTGAGAAAGGATTCTTTTTTTGTAAAGAAAATGTGCTGCAGGACTACATATAAAGTACATCTAAGGAAAAGGGTCTGAGACCAGTGACTAATATCAAAACCATGGCCGTAAGCTTAATGCCAAAAAATGCGTTGTCATCCCCATGGTGAGAAACTCAGTTCCCACTAATTACTGCATCAATGGGAGCCCACTGAACACTGAAGGCATTGTAAGAAATCTGGGAACACAGGTTGACAGCAACCTCTCCTTCGACCACCACATTGCCACTGTGGTCAGAAAGTCCTTCTGTGTGGCACATCTCATTACCAAGGGTTTTGGATCCAGGAAGAAGAGGTCATCATCTCTCTCTACTCTTCCCTCATTAGGCCAATCATCGAGTATAATGCCCCATTTGGCATGTACCTCACTAGAAACATGCAGCAGCTGGAATGGCCAAAAATTACCTCACGAAGGGGATCCTAGGCCTTAAACACATGTCCTAAATGAACAGGCTCAAGAAAACTCCAGCTATTCTCTGTCTCATATCGTCTACTAAGAGGCAATCTCTGTTTGACTTACAAAGCCATGTCTGACTCAGCTCTATTAGAAATCTTACGAAATCCCAATCCCTCTGCACCACACACTCCAGAGACCTCAACTTCATTACCACAATCAACGGAACATGCTGGAGGGACAGGTTCATAACCCAGATACTGCCCATTCTCTGGAACAGAGTTCCCATACATGTCAAGCAGAGCACCTCACTGGCCCTCTTCAAGGGAAATCTTGATGACTGGATGGGAAGTAGAAATTTCATGCCTGGGATCATTCCAGTGGCTGTACTTTTGATAGAGGCACTGGGAACTAACATCAGGCGGCATGATGCCAGGGCACTTCTACGGGCTAGGCTTGTATGTGGATATACAAGATATGGATTATCTTTTCTCCCTCAGTTTTAGGTTCTGGGTAACCTATGATGCATATCACATTTATTACATTTACTAAACCAATAATGAATTCTGTGAACATTCCATCAGTGAAGGTAGGTATGAAAATCTATGGTACATGGTACAAACACAATGTAATTTAAAAAAAAAAGAACAAAGCTTGGAAAATGAGACTTGGAAGCATGCTCACCAGGGTCACATAATGCCCCCAAAATCAGTAGCCAAAGATTGTACTCATTTACCTTTATGCTCTACCTGTTATAATTCTGTGTTTTTGCTCTTATTTTTACCTCCTTTGAAATGGTCTTCCTTACTGGTAAAAATGTATTCTTACCCTAAAATAAAATAAAATGTATCCATGCACAGGACACGGCCAGCTTCCAAAGCTTCAAGGGTATCTTCCACCCACCCAGACCATTATTCAGCTCAAGCTAAAATGAAGAAAAAGAGTGGTTTGGATGGTAAGCCCTTCAGAGCTTTCCTGGTGCCAACAAGTACTCCTCTGGTACGTTTCAAGGTTCAACTGTCAACTAATGTTTTCCTTTGCTGGTTAGAGGAGTTCCTTTTTTGAGAAAAAATGCAACTTGATTGTAATTTTTTTCTGTGAAATTAGTTATTTTATGCTAGGGAAATTGTTTTTGTAGATTGTCACATGACTTTTAGTAACTTACAGAAGTGTTCCTGCATTTTGCTTGGTAAAAGTTGTATTATTTTACTTTTGGAACTGGGGAAAGTATTAAGTGTTTTTCACTGTTTTATGGTGAAAAAGTAATTTTATTTACTACTTACCTGTTTGATCGACTACTACTGATATCAGGCTTCCCCAGGAATCAGAAATATTTTTTTGGTTTGCCATGGAAAAACCTACAAATTCCCTGGTTCTTCCTTCTACCAGCCACAAAAAGAAGAACCTTTATGAACAGCCTGTGCCATTACATTAGGCTTCTAAAATGTGTCAGCTGCAGATGGGTGATTCTGCTTTGGCCATTTCTGGGTACTTAGACCATTCAACTTTTTTCTTGGCTCCTTCTGGTGTAGTCCCTGCAGCCACCATGGACCAGTGGTTACACACGCCTGCTCAGCCTGTTATAATGCCCTGATCAAGCAAGGGAGAACCACTCTTACCAGTTCAGGGATAAGGAACTGGGGATACCTCTTTCCCTACAAGACTGGAATACCTAGCCCTAGGGATGTTTTGCATGGCAAAAGTGGGTCTGCTTTTTTAGAAATTCCTGTCAAAAAGAAACAAGAACTTAAGACATATATCTTCTACTTGGACAGGAGTGACTTATTGAGATTAGCTTGGGGGTTTAGTTCAGGCTCTTGATCCTTAAAGGTCAGCTGTTTCTGACAGGGGAGAAAGGGATTATTCACTCTTTAAATCAGGTCAAGATTTTGAACCACAAAATAATTGTGAAGGGACAGCTTCTGTCTCCTCATGTTTCTGATTCAGATTCTGAAGAAAGTGTGGCTTCTGCCAGTCCTTTAGAAGGATTCTCTGTTTCTGAAACTTTCCAGGATGAATCAGTTGTTTTGGTGGGAACACAATGACATATTATGATTTATTGCAACTGGATTTTCCAGAACCTACACCAATTCCTCATATTCTTTCATCATTAGATGATGTAGTTGTTGCAGGCTGGCAACCTGCTCATCCCCAAGAAAGCAGATGTTATA
This sequence comes from Protopterus annectens, assembly GCF_019279795.1. Taxonomy (NCBI): domain Eukaryota; kingdom Metazoa; phylum Chordata; order Ceratodontiformes; family Protopteridae; genus Protopterus; species Protopterus annectens. Next base: position 396,059,615 of record NC_056730.1, on the reverse strand, counting down.
TAAAGTTCCTCAGTCTTAAGTTTTATATGCTAATCTCAGATCATTCCCAGCAGTTATTTCTCAGGTGAACCCAGCTTCTGTTAAGCATCTGGTTAACAGCAATCCCTCCCCTTATGCAAGGATGGGAAAGCTTTTGATAGATTGTGGGAAAAGTGTATTTTTTGCAATGCTTATTTTTAGAATCATTAACTGTCAGTCTTGTACATTAAAGTTTATGCTTGCTTTTTTTTTTTTGAGAACATGAGGAATATTATGGCAACTATTTTCTCTTCTGAGGAAAAAAAAAACATCTTTGTGTAACCTGATTGCATCTGGTGTCTTTGGGGACAAAAGCTCAACATCTCTGGAAACAGAAGATGGACCAAAAACATAAAATAAATTTTACTTGTAAGTGCTCTCAACATTCTCAGTTATCTATGGTCATCAGGACCATTACAGGTTTTATAGACAACACCAGAATGATATGGTACATAAAAGGGGGAGAGCTAGATCCTACCCTCTATATAGACTAGCCATGGTAGCCTAGAATACAACGTTGCAGCATAATCTCATTCTGTAGACATATTACGTAGCATCAGATCAAAATTTTATGGCAGATGAGCTGAGCCAGGACCAAAACAGACCCTCACAAATGGAAATTGAATCAGGGGGTCTTCCAGGAATTGATCCATCTGTGGGAAATATCTCAAACAGATCTTTTGGCCTCTTTGAACAGCAGTCAGCTGGCAAAATTCATCACCAGGACTCCATGCAAAAAGGTGTAGAAAACAGATGCTTTTTAGTTTCCTTTGACATGAGTGATTCAGCATACTTTCCTACCCTTTCCACTAATATCTAGTGTCATTCTGAAGATTCAGAAGTACCCTCCAAAGATCATTGTCATGACTCCATTCTGGCCCAGGCAAAAGTGGCTTTTCTCCCTTCTACTGGAAATGTCCAAGGGCAATTATCACAAGCTTCACATCCTGGACCTATCCACACAGAAAAAGGGGTGGTTGATACATCCCGACCCCAAACAACTTTGACTGTTTGGATACCAAGATGTTAATTACCTCTAAGGCACCTATTATCTTAGGATGTGCAGCACTTATTAAAGGAGGGAAGAAACCTGCTACTACAAAATCATATACTAGTAAATGGGAAAGATTTTCTAGTTGGTGTCAAGACAAGAATCGGTACCCTTTCAGACTTAGTGTTTCTCTGTTTCTACATTATTTGTGTGAGATACTCTCATCTTTCCTGCCTTACTCCTCTATCAAGGTTTATTTGTTGGGGATTTCAGCATGTCTGCCTATGGATCCCACTCTTTCAATGCAATCTCATATGAAATTATTTTGTAAGGGGTGTTACATACCAAACCTCATAAAAATGTGGCTCTTCCCCCTCAGGAGCTTACTTTTGTTTTTGGAAAATTAACTATTGCTCTATTTGAACCTGCTCACCGGGCTGACTTGAGATCCTTGATGTGGAAAACGGTGTTAATGAGTGTGCTGACATCTGCACGAAGTGTATCTGACTTGCAAGCTCATATGGTGAGTCAGCCTTATATCATTTTCCACAAAAATAGGGTTTTCATAAGAAACAATCCTTTATTTATGCCTAAAGTGGTATCTGAGTTTATTTTGAGCCAAACTGTCCCATCTCTCCCCATCTTCTACCCAGAACCTAAAACTGAGGGAGAAAAGATAATCCATATCTTGTATATCCACAGAAAGTTCAGGTACTACCTTGCAAGAACTAAATCTTTTAGACCCACTCTGGTGGCATAGAGGTATGAAGCCCTGACTACGGCTGAGCTGACCCAGGTTTGACTAGCAGCTCAAATGACTGACAAAGCAGTAGGGAGGGATGGTCACTTGTTGATGACACTGCTTAAGGGAAGGCATGGTCCAAAGAGGGAAGTTGCCCAAGGATACAATAAATGAGCATGAGGATGGGAAAGGGAAAGTGGATAGGGCATATTAAATAATACCCCCTCACCTGATAGTAGCAGATGACCGAGCCCCCAGGATGCCCTTAAGATCCACAATCATCATCAGCAATAACAGAGTAATGCCATAGGTAAGAGAATGGCTGGTAGATCTGGTGTGGATGGGGGCACTGGAAGGCTGGGCCAGTAAAAATAAGGTCCAAAGGGACCAAAAAAAAAAAAAGAACTAAATCATTTAGGAACTCTGATCTGTTCACTTATTATAAAGGTAGGATGAAAGGGCAACCTGTGTGAAAGCAGACTATTTCCTAATGGTTGCCTCATGCTGTTACCTTTAGTTATATCCACCACAGCAAGGCAATTACAGGCAGGGTCAAGGCTTATTCTACTGAGGCTTTGGCTTCATCTGTGACTTTTAGGAAAAGGTTGGATTTTGGAAGCAATTTGACCTTCTGTACATACTATTACAAAGCACTACAAACTGGATTCCTTATCCAGGTCTAGGACAGGTTTTACTAGTACTATTCTCCATGGACTCCTGGACACACATCCTTCCTTCCTCCTTCCAGTCACTTTACACTATGGTAATCTAGCCCTGTAGCTAAGGTTAATACAGCACTGATCGATATGAGTAACATAGTACAGTTATGTAAGTAGTCTTACTACAGCAGTAGATATTCAAATAATAACTGCTCACTCCCCCTAATTTTTGTACATCTTTGTTGCCTGGGTGAGGACCTATACATTTAGTTTCATAGCATAGATTTTTTTCAGGGCTGTAGACTCCCATTCTCAGTTATGATGAAAACTATGAAGGCTTGGCACCCAATCCACTCTTTTACTTCTGCTCAGCTCAAGTTCAGTAATGGTTTGGGCACATGGAAGGTGCCCTTGAAGCTTTAGAGTCTGGCCAGTGTTGTATCCTGTTCCAGGTATAACCCATATAGTTAAGGCTGCTGCAGCAGTGATCATTCAAACATCTATTATCACGACAAGTTTACTTGTACAACTGTAATGTTGCTTTTCATATTCATTTGCTTAAAAGTAATTGTTTTTTTTTGTTAACTAAAGTGTCATTTGATAGCTGCCAAGTAAGTGGCATAATTTGAGATTTTCTCATCTCCAGAAAATAGTTTTGAACAAATACAGTTCAAAATTTCTGATGGAGAGTTCCAGAAGTTAGAGACTAATGCATTAAAGGACGTACGATAGGTCATATGATTTTCTTGGGTCATTTTTTTTTCTTCTCATGATTTGAACCTGTTCTCTTCCACAAGGGATGAGAAACTGTCCAGTGGTGATTCTTTTCAGGCAGGTATAAAGAGAATTTGGTTGTTTGCTTCATCAGTTTCATAGCCCATGTTCTACTTAGTGCTATGGCTAACTTCCTTCTACTAGCCTTGGGGTCTATATTTACCCTCTCAACCCAGAGCCTCCTAAATTTAAGGAAAAGTCTAGACCAGGGAACTACATGGCAGATTAATATGCTACACAATTTCTAAGTGCATGGTGAAGGTTGGGAATTTTCAATTGTAGTTATTAATCTCCAAACCCTTTTTGGATCTGTTGTGCACACTGCTGAGTCATAAACACATGAACCATGTCTGGCTACAGTCTAGTGCACTCATGCAAATGTTGTGACCCATCCTCCTGCACCTGGCTCGTGTGTTTCCACTAGGGGTCAGTATATTAGCTGCTCTGTCTCCCCTCTCCAACTTCTTCAGTGCCTAGGTGAGTGATGGCAAACCTTTTGGATTCGGCGTGTCAAAAACTTGGAAATGCGTAACTTGACTTTGCTTGCATGTGACCCCTCCCCAAACAAAACTAAATAAACAAATAAAAATAAAATAGCACAACCCTCAGTATATCATGGATAAATATCAACAGAATCAATGACAGTCTAGAAATAAGAGAAATGGACAGCTTTAATCTACTAGTACTATTAATTTGAGACAATGACAGAAAAAAAATGAATGTGAGTTAATATTTTCTGAAGTAAAATTAGTCTATAAATCTAATTATTGTCATTATTAAATGTAAAAGTTGCCAGTTTTAGGAGGGATTAAGAGGGACAGTTGAGAGGAATGTAAAACAGCACATTCCTAGAAATGCAGACTACTTGCCCTTTGCAGAAGTGTAATCACTGGTCTTTCAGTTTCATTCCTTCTGAAACCAGGCCTTGCAAATATACATTGGCAATGATAGCTCCTCTGATGTTTATCTCCTTCTGCTCTTCTTTTAGTGCCACGTTGTTGATATCAACAATCGTACTTTTTGATATTGACTGCATTAACATTGGGAAGTGAGCAAGGCTGTCAGTTCTTCATCTTCGTCATTGCCATTGTTGATCTTCCCTGCCCTAGTGAAGGGAATCTTGTGGGTTTTGGCCTTGATTTTGAGTTCAGCCCTGGCATCAATCCATCTCTTTTGCCTTAGGAGCCAATCTCTGCTGTTACCCTGCCTATCCTCTGTGTTCCTTAAAAAAAAAAAAAAAAAAAAAAAAACAGACTAAAGTTCTCAAAGGACCATTCCTCTGCTTAACAGCAATAACTTTCTTACTCTTCATCATGTAACTTCTTTCCCATATCACTGAGGAAGAAAAGGTGTAAGAGCAAGAGCCTCAACTTCAGTTTTGAGTCCTCCACTCCTTATCCCGAAAAGGAGGGCACAGATTCTCCATGATCCCCAAATGACTCTAAAATTTTAGGAGATACTAAGATGATGTTACAAAAGGGGTGGCCTACTGACACCTTTCTCTCTCTCTTTCTCTCACAAAAGGACCCTTCAGAAAGTCTTTCCACCGAGTCTTTTTATGGGTGGGCTTTGTAACTTTGGAGATCATTAACATAGCTACCAAAGTTATCTCAGCTACCTGGATACAGTGGTTGTCATGCACAGGAAGGCTCATAAGGTTCTGTTCCTAGTATCGGGATATTCTGTTT